>NW_027361829.1:55347500-55612500 GCF_039654945.1 Dendrobates tinctorius
AGCAGTTGAACTGGAAACTGGTGGCGTTTAAAATTAAAAAGCAAATCAGATGGAATCAGTGGAATTCTTGGAATGAAAATGTCCTCTCCTTTGGCACATCCTGTTTCTGAGCTGTGTATCTAACCATATTCTGTGTAATAATGTCTGCTGAGCTGTGTACCTAATCCTCTCCTCTGTGATACTTTCTGCTGAGCTGTGTATCTAATCCTATCATGTGTTACTGACTGCTCAGCCGTGTATCTAATCCTATCCTGTGTGATACTGACTGCATAACAGTGTATCTAATCCTATCCTGTGTAATACCATCTGCTGAGCCATGTATCTAACCCTATCCTGTGTGATACTGACTGCTGAGCCATGTACCTAATCCTATCATGTGTGTTACTGACTGCTCAGCTGTGTATCTAATCCTATCATGTGTGATACTGACTGCTGAGCTGTGTATCTAATCCAATTCTGTGTGATACTGTCTGCTGAGCCATGTATCTAATACTATTCCATGTGATACTGTGTGCTGAGCTGTGTATCTAATCCTATCCTGTGTGATACTGTCTGCTGAGCCGTGTATCTAGTCCTATCCTGTGTGATACTGACTGCTGAGCAGTGTACCTAATCCTATCATGTGTGTTACTGACTGCTCAGCCGTGTATCTAATCCTATCCTGTGTGATACTGACTGCTGAGCCATGTATCTAATCCTATCCTATGTGATACTGACTGCTGAGCCATGTATCTAATCCTATCCTATGTGATACTGACTGCTGAGCCATGTATCTAATCCTATTCTGTGTGATACTGTCTGCTGAGCTCTCTATCTAATACTATTCTGTGTGATACTGTCTGCTGAGCTGTGTATCTAATCCTATCCTGTGTGATACTGTCTGCTGAGCTGTGTATCTATTCCTATCCTGTGTGATACTGACTGCTGAGCTGTGTGTCTAATCCTATCCTGTGTGATACTGACTGCTGAGCTGTGTATCTAATCCTATCCTGTGTGATACTGCCTGCTGAGCCATGTGTCTAATCCTCTCCTGTGTGATACTGACTGCTGAGCTGTGTATCTAATCCTATCCTGTGTGATACTGACTGCTGAGCCGTGTATCTAATCCTATCCTGTGTGATACTGGGCTCCCCCTGCAGTCTGTGTCAGAGGGTGGTCTGTGTTGGCACGGTAATAAATTGTGCTATTTCCAGCTTTACAGAAGGAAGAAAACACCATAGAAATGATAAGAATAATAGGCCTCAGTTACCACAACGGTCTACAAAGAAAACTGTTGCTGACAGCAACCAATCACAGCTCATTTTTCATCTTTTAAATGGCTCTGGGACAGCATGGAGAGTTTTGAGTGGCGACTTTTGTGTTTTGACTTTTATGCGGCGAGGTTGGTGTGTGTGGTGAAATGTGTGCTGAGGGTGGTATATGTGTTGAAGCACGTGGTAGTGTGTGGCGCATTTTGTGCGTATGTTCATATCCCCGTGTGTGGTGAGTATCCCATGTCAGGGCTCCACCTTAGCAACTGTACAGTATATACTCTTTGGCGTCATCACTCTCATTCTTTAAGTCCCCCTTGCTCACATCTTACAGCTGTCAATTTGCCTCCAACACTTTTCCTTTCACTTTTTCCCCATTATGTAGATAGGGGCAAAATTGTTTGGTGAATTGGAATGCGCGGGGTTAAAATTTCACCTCACAACATAGCCTATGACGCTCTCGGGGTCCAGACATGTGACTGTGCAAAATTTTGTGGCTGTAGCTATGACGGTGCAGATGCCAATCCCGGACATACATACATACAGACACACACACACACATTGAGCTTTATATATTAGACTAGCTGAAGAACCCGGCATTGCCTGGGCATAATAACCAACTGTGGTTAGTTATAGCAAATTGTAATGATTATATTGCACATAAAAACATTTCACATCATATATTCAACACTACAGATTTGCAACACAAATTAACTAAAAGATTACCAAAGTATTGATAGTATTTTATTTTCAACTCATTCAAGATTTTTGGTTTTTCCTTTCGGTGCAAAGATGAACAGATTTTTGGCAGTTCCAACTCTTGAACGGACCACATAAAGTTGACCATGAGAAAAGCATGGAGATTGCAAATCGATCCCTACTACTTTCAAGGACTGTCCCTGAGCATTGTTAGTGGACATTGCAAATAGCAGTTGAACTGGAACCTGGAGGCGTTTAAAATCAAAAAACAAGTCAGATGGAATGAGTGGAATTCTTGGAATGAAAATGTCCTCTCCTTTGGCACATCCTGTTTCTCAGCTGTGTATCTAACCCTATCCTGCGTAATAATGTCTGCTGAGCTGTGTACCTAATCCTCTCTTGTGTGATACTTTCTGCTTAGCTGTGTATCTAATCCTATCATGTGTTACTGACTGCTCAGCTGTGTATCTAATCCTATCCTATGTGATACTGACTGCTGAGCAGTGTATTGTGAGGTAGCGCTGTCATTCAAGGTTGGGGGACACTCGCTTGGCAGCCACACAATCAGATCCAGCTCGGGTTTTCATAAGCCAAACATAGTCCATGAGGTTTATTTGTCATCATAAACCACAGCAATATAAACAGCATTACAGGATAGCGTCCATTATACAGGCTATTCAGCCTCATCCTTATCTCTCCCACATCAGGGTTCCCACATGGCTGTTTCTCCAGGCTGCAGAAATCCACTCACTCCTCAGGGACTCTCAGACGCTGGCCGCCATTACACACACAGCCGCTCCACAGGCTGTTAGTGAGGAGATCCTTCTCCTCACGGGACCTTCCAAACTGGATCAATCAGGTCCCAGCATTCACCACATGTGACCTACCCTAGCCACATTATATGGTCTATAGCCACACCCACCATGTCACGTGACTATGACCTCATCACAGGTCCTTCACACACTCACATAGCCTTTTAATACAGGTGTTTTCAGACACACCCCTGGGTGGGTTTGTAGGTAACCAGAACCCGCCCATCTCTCTAGTTACCTGAAGACTTCTCCCTTATACTTAGAAACAACACCTCAGCAATGATATTGCTGATCACACATACACAAGTCTCCATCTCAAAGCCACCCTCTTTGAGATACATAACTATCCTTCAGGATTCTGCCACTCATCCGTTCTCTTGGGACATCCACACAGCACCCCCTATTGGACACAGTGGTCATTACACCACATACCCTGCCCCTCTGTTCAAACTTGTGGGGTTGAACACACAATCTTACACCAGGATCTCAAGACCGGGCACTCATTACACCTTGCCCCCCAGGTCGAGAGAATCGTCTCCATCTGTCATACGGCCTCATCTCTGCGTTAGGCCTCCCCCGCCCCCAGCGGTCAGAATATCGGTCATTGTCTTTGATCCTCCAGTTGCAGTACCCCTTTTCCCGGTCACTTCTCCCTCTGACCTCTCCACGTCAGGAGCCGTCACCGTCTTAGTATCGGTTTACCCAACCGTAGGAACGTCTCCATCCTCGTGGCATATATCATCAAACCTGACAAAGTCCCGGCCCCACTCTAAGGCATACGCTAAGTCTGGTGGTATACTGCCACCTTGGCACTCACTGCCTCTGATCCCCTCAATCATTACTCTGTCTACCGCACAGTTCACCGTGACCCCATGTTTACAGCAAATTCGGACCATTTTCTCGGTCAGACAGAAAGTGAGAGGAGTTTCTACCAGAGTCACATGACTCTTTGAGTCCAACCGTCCCGAGATCCCTTCCCGATGTAGCATCACGGTACACACTTGCGGCCAGTCATCACCCGGAAAGAATATCCCACATTCTGGAAATTACATACATGAACACTGCAGTTTCTCAGACATACCCACTGAGCCAACCAGTGCTGCCATTTCTTCAAACTCGGCCCCTTTCTGGACCACCACCCCAATTTGGGTTACCGCCCCAATTTGGGACGCCACTTCTTTTTTGGTTACCACCCCAATTTGGGACTCCACCCCTTTTGGTCTACCACCACCCCGATTTGGGTCACCGCCCCCTTTTGGGACTCCATCCCCTTTCGGGATCTCCCCATGTCTGTTATGAGCTGATCAGACTCCACAACACACTTCCACAAGATATTTTTTGGTGGCCACCCATACATGCTCGTTCACACACAGGTCCGGACCTGAACGTTTATTGCCACATATTCGTTTGTCATATATTTTGGTGAACTCATTCTGGACTCGACAACTGAGGTTTCCCTCCGCTGTCACCACACTCACAACCCCGCTATTCACCAAGGGACACCACCCTCCAACCCTTTCACCATGAGGTCTGCGCCTCCCAGGGTTGGTTAATGGCGAGGGGTGAGATTTGTCCCTACTCCCCCGCAGCACACCTGCCACTCCCACCAGGAGGAGAAGGGGACAGGAATATGGAGGAAATGTACACTCGCTGGTCGCCTTCCTCCAAACGACCTGGAGGGGCGGCTTCTTCGGTGGTATAGAAGATTTGGCGTGAGCCCCGCGGACTATACACCAGTCTGCTCATTACAGGGATGTACCCCTTCACCTCGGGGAACCCCAGACAGCACCATGGGGATCACCAACTCCACCCACCTGTCTGGTTACGCCCGCCTGTATGAACAAGTCCCGCTCCCCAGCCGCGACTCCAGGGGGCTTTTACCAAAGCCGCAGGGACATGGAGGAAAAATACACTCGCTGGTCGCCTTCCTCCACACGACCAGGAGAGGTTGGCTTCTTCGGTGATACTGATTGTGTGTTAGTCATTCACAAGCAAGCCTGGGTGAATGAAGGAGCTGATCATGAGTCCTGCGCAGCCCAGCCAGAGGGGACGAGTGGAAGCTAGGTGGTCTGTAAGAAGGGCTGTTTCTCCAGGCTGCAGAAATCCACTCACTCCTCAGGGACTCTCAGACGCTGGCCGCCATTACACACACAGCCGCTCCACAGGCTGTTAGTGAGGAGATCCTTCTCCTCACGGGACCTTCCAAACTGGACCAATCAGGTCCCAGCATTCACCACATGTGACTTACCCTAGCCACATTATATGGTCTATAGCCTCGCCCACCTTGTCACGTGACTATGACCTCATCACAGGTCCTTCACACACTCACATAGCCTTTTAATACAGGCGTTTTCAGACACACCCCTGGGTGGGTTTGTAGGTAACCAGAACCCATCCATCTCTCTAGCTACCTGAAGACTTCTCCCTTATACTTAGAAACAACACCTCAGCAATGATATTGCTGATCACACATACACAAGTCTCCATCTCAAAGTCACCCTCTTTGAGATACATAACTATCCTTCAGGATTCTGCCACTCATCCGTTCTCTTGGGACATCCACACAACGCCCCCTAGTGGACACAGTGGTCATTACACCACAGTATCTAATCCTATCCTGTGTGATACTGTCTGCTGAGCCATGTATCTAACCCTATCCTGTGTGATACTGACTGCTGAGCCGTGTACCTAATCCTATCATGTGTGTTACTGACTGCTCAGCCGTGTATCTAATCCTATCCTGTGTGATACTGACTGCAGAGCCGTGTATCTAATCATATTCTGTGTGACACTGTCTTCTGAGCCGTGTATCTAATCATATCCTGTGTGATACTGTGTGTTGAGCTGAGTATCTAATCCTATCCTGTGTGATACTGTCTGCTGAGCCATGTATTTATTCCTATCCTGTGTGATACTGACTGCTGAGCCATGTATCTAATCCTATTCTGTGTGATACTGTCTGCTGAGCCATGTATCTAATACTATTCTGTGTGATACTGTGTGTTGAGCTGTGTATCTAATCCTATCCTGTGTGATACTGTTTGCTGAGCCATGTATCTATTCCTATCCTGTGTGATACTGACTGCTGAGCCATGTATCTAATCCTATTCTGTGTGATACTGTCTGCTGAGCCATGTATCTAATACTATTCTGTGTGATACTGTGTGTTGAGCTGTGTATCTAATCCTATCCTGTGTGATACTGTCTGCTGAGCCGTGTATCTATTCCTATCCTGTGTGATACTGACTGCTGAGCTGTGTATCTAATCTTATCCTGTGATACTGACTGCTGAGCCGTATAGCTAATCCTATCCTGTGTGATACTGACTGCTGAGCCGCGTATCTAATCCTATTCTGTGTGATACTGTCTGCTGAGCCGTGTATCTAATACTATCCTGTGTGATACCGACTGCTGAGCAGTGTAGCTAATCCTATCCTGTGTGATACTGACTGCTGAGCCATGTGTCTAATCCTCTCATGTGTGATACTGACTGCTGAGCTGTGTATCTAATCCTTTCCTGTGTGATACTGACTGCTGAGCCGTGTATCAAATCCTATCCTGTCTGATACTGACTGCTGAGCAGTGTATCTAATCCTATCCTGTGTGATACCGTCTGCTGAGCCGTGTATCTAACCCTATCCTGCATGATACTGACTGCTGAGCCGTGTACCTAATCCTATCCTGTGTGATACTAACTGCTCAGCCGTGTATCTAATCCTATCCTGTGTGATACTGACTGCTGAGCTGTGTATCTAATCCTATCCTGTCTGATACTGACTGCTGAGCAGTGTATCTAATTCTATCCTGTGTGTTACTGACTGCCCAGCCGTGTATCTAATCCTATCCTTTGTGATACTGACTGCTGAGCCGTGTATCTAATCCTATCCTGTGTGATGCTGACTGCTCAGCCGTGTATCTAATTCTATTCTGTGTGATACTGTCTGCTGAGCCGTGTATCTAATACTATTCTGTGTGATACTATGTGCTGAGCTGTGTATCTAATCCTATCCTGTGTGATACTGTCTGCTGAGCTGTGTATCTATTCCTATCCTGTGTGATACTGACTGCTGAGCTGTGTATCTAATCCTATCCTGTGGGATACTGACAGCTGAGCCATGTGTCTAACCCTCTCCTGTGTGATACTGACTGCTGAGCTGTGTATTTAATCCTATCCTGTGTGATACTGACTGCTGAGCCGTGTATCTAATCCTATCCTGTGTGATACTGGGCTCTCCATGCAGTCTGTGTCAGAGGGTGGTCTGTGTTGGCATGGTAATAAATTGTGCTATTTCCAGCTTTACAGAAGGACGATAACACCATAGAAATGATAACAATAATAGGCCAAATTGTTTGGTGAATTGGAACGTGCGGGGTTAAAATTTCGCCTCACAACATAGCCTATGACGCTCTCGGGGTCCAGACGTGTGACTGTGCAAAATTTTGTGGCTGTAGCTGTGACGGTGCAGATGCCAATCCCGGACATACACACATACATACATGCAAACATACACACACACACATTGAGCTTTATATAATAGATATAGTAAAGTTGGAAAATTATGTAATAGTGAATATAGGACACAAGGTCATGCTCTATACCTTGAACAGTTTGAATAGAAAGATGGGGCAAGAAAGATCATAATACAAAAAATGTTTAAAAAGTAGAGATCTTTATTAACAAATAGCATATAAAATGTATTAACACGTAAAATTCAGCCGGACCAGGATGAGAAGGCACAAGTCACAACATAGGTTATACAAATACAGGGTGGGCCATTTATATGGATACACATAAATAATATGGGAATGGTTTGTGATGCAAATCGGAGCGCTGAATTTGCAGAATGGGCAAAACAAAAATCGGAACAGGACCCTCAGTTTACACAGAACATTATGTTCAGTGATGAGGCAAACTTTTTTGGGTGGGCCATTTATATGGATACACCTAAATAAAGTGGGAATGGTGACAGTTTTCTTGCGTAGTGTGTCTTGCATTGAAATCTGCTGCAATGACCCAGACACTGTGTTCATCAGACATCAGCACAATTTCTATCTGCTCCTCACGTGTTAACCTCTGCGACATGTCAATGGCTGGAAACAAAGAGAAACTTGTAAATAACTCATGAAAGAGTAAAGTTGGTCTGTGGGCAGTCCGCTTTTTCCTCGAGGATGGCCCTCTGTGCGAGTTAATCCTCGAACTGCTGCACTTTGTCCTGATGCATATTTTTTTTTTTTACTTTTAAAGATCAATTTTACCAGCAGAAACGTGGCGCGGCCATGGGGGCAGCCTGTGCACCCGTGTACGCCAACCTTTTCTTGGGGTATTGGGAGAGGATGGTGTTTGGGGACGCAGGTGCGGGGGCCGCCGACCATGTGCTGCATTGGCTGCGTTATATTGATGATATTTTGTTATTTTGGAGGGGGACAGTGCAGCAGTTGGAGGATTTTATGGCTATGTTAAATATCAATTGCTTTAACATACGATTAACATACAAGTATGATTTTGTGAAAATTGATTTTTTGGATATCAGTCTGGAGGTGGACTCATCGTCTTTGGTCCAGACTGATGTTTTTTTCCGAAAAACGACATCTGTTAATGCCTTATTACATGCAAACTCTGCACTTAGCCAAGCCACTGTGAGGGCCATTTCTTGAGAATACGGCGGATCTGTTCAGCGGACCAGAAATTTGAGAGACAGGCTTTCGATATGAGGGAAAGATTCAGACAACGGGGCTATAGTAGGAGAAGTAAAAAGAAAGGGTACAACAGGGCTAATTCAACAACATGTGATCAATTGTTGTACTCCAAAAAGAGGCTAAAGAAGGATGATGAAACAGTACGCTTCATCTCGGAGTATAATCATGAATGGGACAGTATGAGGGATATCCTCCATAGACACTGGCCCATACTATGTACTGAGCCCTCCCTGAAATCCTTTTTAACTGATCGACCACAGATGACCCCCCTGGAGATCTAAAAATTTAAAGGACCTACTCATTAAAAGTCACTATGTGCCACCAAAAGAAAATCCATTTGGGTACACCAAACAGATGAGAGGGATATGCCAACAACTGTTCCTATGGTTTTATGGAGATACTAAAAGGAATGAATGCTGAGTCCCTCAAAACAATTGAAGGGGAAATCAACCTGTCAGATCACGTGTTGTCACATGAACAAATTGAGGTGCTCAGTAAAGGGTTATCTTTTTCTCCTACTAATAGCTTTCATTATTTTACAGCACTGAAAGACCTCCACCTTTTTTTTCGAGAAAACTTATCTTGAAAAAATTACACGCCAACGGTGAGTGTGCTCAGGAGAATTGGACTCTCGCTGAGAGAGAGGCCATTGGGATTTTGGACGAGTTACTTGAGGAGCAGAATCTCACGAGAGAAGGTGGTTGGCCAAAAACGATACTTCCAAAGTCAACAAGGTTTTCCCCCTTGTCCCTGTGCCCTGCGGTAGAAGTATTCACTAAAATGGTGACGGAAGATCTAAAAAGATTACCAACATACCGCCAGTTTGATAATTTAACGCACAAACAGAGACAGGGGCTCCAGGAACTACAGTCCCTTAATGATGTTGTATTTAAGGCAGCTGACAAGGGGGAAAACATTGTGATTTGACCAGTGGTCAAATATGAACGAGAAGCATACCGTCAGCTCCAGGATAGTGAGGTATATATGAAATTAAGCCATAGTCCGGTGGCCTCTTTTTCAGCGGCTCTCAAAAAAATTCTTCTTAAAGCTTTTGATCTAGGGATAATTAATAAGAAAGTGCTGGAGGGCCTAATTGTTTCTTTCCTAAAAGTACCAACATTCTACTTACTCCCTAAAGTACATAAAGACTCCGTCAACCCTCCGAGACGTCCGACTGTGTCAGGAATAGATGGGCTATGTGACCCTATCTGCAAATTTATAGATTACTATCTCAAAGGATTGGTGGAGACATTACCGTCCTTTGTTAAAGACACAGCAGACGTTCTGACCAGGGTTGACAGAGTCTGTGTTGATGCTGGTGTTTGATATGCTAAGTAAATTGACAATGCAGGGTCAAAATAAAGCAATTTAAAAAATGTCTCAAAATGTGCAAAATTTTCTTTCTTGTCAAATGAGGTTACGATTCAGGACTTTGTTCATTTAGAATCAGTTAGACCACTTTCACAAGGCTACGCTCTGGTCAAAATTTTGTATCTGTATTTGTTGTGTTACCTACATATAGGAAAGACTTATACCCCTTCTATTACCTGGCACCTCATTTTTGGGTAAAAAAGATTGATACAAAATACCAAACAAAAGCCTGACCTCTGAAAAAGGCCTCATCCCACTAATACCTTTCCAGAATCATATGTCCCAGAAACATATGTCCTAACCATGCTGTCATATTTGGCGGCCTAATATTTGGCCGCCTATTATTTTTTATTCCATCTTTTTTCAGGTATTTTACTTTTTGCTTCTAGGTTTGTTATTTATGCTGTGATGTCCATAGTTTTTTTTAATTTTTTAAAAACCCATGAGTACCTTGTTTTTCTGTTGTTGTTGCAGTCGTTTATGAGAATATTTTTATTTTCTCTTAAGAGACATAGTGACATAGTTTTAAATCAACCTGCTATCATTAGAAGCATATACTGTAGCTCTGGCCCAGACTTTAGGGCTCATTCACAAGTCCGATTTTCACGTATGAGTGCTATCTGTGTTTTTCACAGATAGCACTTGTACATGTGATAGTCTATAGGGCCAATTAAATGATATTTTTCAGACTAAGAGATTCATGCAAAATCAGAGAGACATATTGGATTTTGATCAGAGGGTCGGATCAAAATTGGCAATGCAAGTCAATGCGTTAGTGAAAAAAAAAAATTGAAACTCACACAGATGTCATTCAAGTGCGGTCCAATTTTCATTGACTGTCAGAATGGAGAAGGTGGAGAAACTTTTGGTTTCATTTCTCCATGTATGAGAAAAACGGATGACATTCAGATCAAACTCTGATCAAAGTCTGATCAGAATAATCCATCTGTTTTTCGTGTACATGGAGAAATTGGATGTGTGATAGAGCACTTGAACGACAGCACAGCTCATTGAAACCTGGGGGGAAAAGGAAAGGGGAATTAGAAGAATCTATTGTAGATGCATGGACTTTTCTCCAGTATCCTATAGATCATATGGAAACAGCCAACCCATAAGAGTCATAAATGTCTAAAAGGAATAAAAGAATGATTACATTTTAAATAATATAATTAGAAAAGTCGTGGTTACTCACCGGTTAACGGTATTTTTCGGAGTCCATGACAGCACCACCTGAGAGAGGGGATCCGACCTCCAGGAACAGGAAATCCTACAGATACATAAGAGCGGCAGCTCTCCCACGCATCAGTTGGTTTACAGAGCACAAGAGGACCGCAATGGTTAATAGCATAATTTATATACAATACTCTACACGACTATCAATTACCCGTGTATATATAAGAGGGAGATGTGCACACCCAAAATAAACTAAAGGGAGGGAATATACGGGTGCTGTCATGGACTCTGAAAAATACCGTTAACAGGTGAGTAACTACGACTTTAATCGGTCGTCCATGACAGCACCACCTGAGAGAATTACAGAGAGTAATAATTACTTTAGGGAGGGACTACCGCCTGCAGAACCCTGACACCAAAGGAGAGGTCTGAGGAAGCACCCAGGTCTAGTCTATAATGATTATAAAAGGTGCTTGGAGAGGACCAAGTAGCTGCCTTACTTATCTGGTCGATTGAGACCTCCGATCTCTCGGCCCACGAAGTTGCCATGGCCCTGGTGGAATGCGCCCTCTGCTTGCCAGGGGCCACTCTGCCTTTTGAGGTGTATGCTAAAGAAATGACCTCCCTAATCCATCTCGCTAGCGAACTTTTTGAGGCCCTAAGGCCCTTCCTAGTACCCTGATAGGAAATAAATAAGGCATTATCTTTTTTCCAGGGGTCGGTAACTGTTAGGTAGTCTAGGAGACATCTCTTAACGTCTAGCGTGTGTAATTTTCTTTCCTTATCGTTCGTGGGATTAGGGAGGAAGGATGGAAGAACTATCTCCTGCGTTCTATGGAAACTGGAGGCTACTTTAGGCAGGTATGCCGGATCGGTCGTAAGAATTACCCTATCATCCCTGAATTGTATGTAAGGAGGGAGTCTGGATAGTGCCTGGATGTCACTCACTCTACGGGCAGATGTCAATGCCACCAGGAGAGCCACTTTAAGGGATAGGTTTTTTGTGGAAGCTGATGATATAGGTTCAAACGGGGCCTCTGTCATCGCCGTAAGAACTAGGTTTAGATCCAATGGCATAAATTTATTTTTTACTAACGGTCTGGACCTGCCCATTGCCTTAATAAACCTATTGATCCAATGGTTGCTGGCGATGTTGCAGTTAAATAGTGCCCCAAGAGCCGACACCTGCACCTTGAGGGTGCTGGTGGATCCAGACCTTTTTGCAAGAACTCTAAGATCTGCGCTATGGGAGTGGACTGTCCAGTTACTACCCCTGAGCTCTGAAGGAATTTCTTCCAGATCCTGACATAGATTTTTGTTGTAACCGGCTTTCTGCTTTTAAGCAGGGTGTTAATTAGGGCCGGGGAAAAACCTTTCTCTCTTAGCAGTGCCCGTTCAAAATCAACGCCGTCAGATGCAGGCCAGTTACCTGAGGATGGTAAACTGGGCCCTGGGACAGGAGGTCTGGGATGTTTGGTAGGACGCAATGGTCGGATACCGACATTGTCCTCAGGCGTGAGAACCATGCCCTCCTGGGCAAAAATGGGGCGATTACTATAATCCTCGATTTGTCCTTCCTGACTTTCCTCATCACAAGGGGTAGTAGGGCCAGAGGAGGGAAGGCGTATGCTAGCCTGAAGTCCCATTTGATTAAAAGAGCATCTACTGCCAGAGGATTCTCCCTGGGATTCAGGGAGCAGAACCGCGGCACCTTCCTGTTCTCTCTGGTGGCGAAGAGGTCCACTTCTGGCTGTCCCCATTTTTATACTATCTGGTTGAAGATGGATGCCTTTAAGGACCATTCTCCTTGCTTTAGGAGGTTGCGGCTGAGGAAGTCTGCCGTGGTGTTTTCTTTTCCCTTTATGTGCAGTGCTGTTAAAGACAGGAGATGTTGCTCTGCCCACTGGAACTGCCGTTCTGCTACCTCCATCAGGGGCTTGGACCGAGTGCCGCCTTGGTGGTTGATGTAAGCCACGGTGACCTGATTGTCGGAGAATATACGAACATGGTGCCCCTGTAGATACACAAGAAGGTTTTTAACTGCCTGCTCTACAGCTGTTAGCTCTTTCAGGTTGGAGGACATTTCCAGCTGATGACTATCCCACAGGTCTTGAATTAAGGTTTCCCCCATATGGGCCCCCCAACCCGTAGGGCTTGCGTCCGTGGTGACTACCCGGGTTATGCTATATTCCCAGGGTACTTCTCTGGCTAGATTGTTCTCATCTAGCCACCACTCAAGTGATCTCAAAGTGTGTTGGGACAGAGTCAACCGACCTTCTAGATACCCGCCCAGAATTTTTTGGTGGCGTAAAACCTCGCCCTGTAGCACCCTTGTGTGGAACTGGGCCCACCGCGCCGCGGAGATGCAGGATGAGAGAGAGCCCAGGAGGGACATTGCCTTCCTGATAGACATGGAAGGGCTATTAGAGGCGTTCAAGACCTGCTGGCGTAGGCGGACCAATTTATTGGGAAGAAGACGACATTCCTGATTTTGTGAATGAAGGGTTAAGCCCAAGAACTGCTGGACCTTCATGGGCTGTAGACGGCACTTCTTGATATTTAATAGCCACCCTAACCTTTCTAAAGCCAATTTTGCTTTCTGCAATTGATCCAGACAGTGGGCTGCTGTGTTTCCTACAATTAGGAAGTCAACCAGGTAGGGGATTACTAGGATGTCTGCCTCCCGTAGATGGGCCATAACTTCCGCTATAACTTTAGTGAACACCCGTGGGGCAACTGCTATACCAAAGGGAAGGGCGACATATTGAAAATGCTGTAACAACCCCTCCAAATGAACTGCCACTCTAAGGAAACACTGATGAGGCGCATAGATGGGTATATGGTAATAAGCGTCTTTTAAATCCAACACCACCATAAAACAATTTTCAAACAGCAACTTTATTGTGGAGCTGATTGTTTCCATTTTGAAAGGTCGAATGACTAGGTATCTGTTAAGTGCCCTCAGATTAATTATGGTCCTGTAGGAATTATCCGGTTTACGGACCAAAAATAGGGGGGAGTAGAAGCCTTCGCCCTTCTCTGCCTCTGGTACTTTTATCAGTACCCCCTTCTGGCATAGAGCAATAACCTCAGTTTCTAGGGCAGTCTGTTCCGCCAAGGAAGACCTAAGCGGAGTGGCTCTAAAGCTGTTCTGGGGGACACAGGCAAATTCGAGCTTTAGGTCTGCGGCCACCAACCCCGGGATCCAGTTACTGTTCGAGATCCGTGACCAGGCTGGGTAGAAGGCCGATAGTCTACCTCCCACCGGGGCCTCTAGTCATTGGGGAGGTTTCTTTGACTCACAGGATGCTTCTTGACGTCCCCCTCCAAACATAAAACCTGTACCTTTTCTTTTCTTATCTTCCCATCTGCCCCGGTCCCTGGACGACCTCCTTCGAAAAAATCTCTTCCTAGCAAAGGGACGCCTATAGGAAGTGGTGGGTAGGGAAGGGAATTTCTTTTTATCATTGCCCGCCTTCTCCAGGAGTTCATCCAGGACTGGTCCGAATAGATATGCTCCTTCACATGGAATGGAGAAAAGCCGGGATCTGGCCTGGATATCCCCGGGCCAGCATTTCAGCCATATAGCTCGTCGGGCTGCATTTGATAGCCCTGCAGCCTTGGCCGCCATACTCGCAGAGTCTGCTGAATCGTAGGCTAAAAAGGCTGCCGCGTCCTGGATGGTAGGTAGGGTTTTTAGGATAGATTCCCTTGAGGCTCTGTCCACTAGCTGTGTTTCTAATTGGTCCAGCCAGACCATCATAGATCTGGCCGTGCAGGTAGCTGCAACCGTCGGTCTCAGGGCCCCAGCTGACATTTCCCATGCGCCTTTCAAGTAGGAGTCCGCTTTTTTATCCAGCGGATCCTTCAAAGAGACCATGTCATCAAAGGGAATCGTGGATTTTTTGAACGCCTTAGCCACTGCTGCATCCAATCTCGGGGCTTTGTCCCATTTATTCATCACAGGATCCTCAAAGGGATATCGCCGTTTAAAGGCTGGTGGTAGGGAACCTTTCCTTTCCGGTTTACTCCATTCTCTATTAATCAAATTTTGGACCTTGTCGTTTAACGGGAACGACTTACGTTTCCTGGGGTCTAAACCCCCGAACATTAGGTCCTGTGCTGACCGTTCAGGTCTGGCGTCTGTTACCCCCATGGTAGCCCTAACTGCCTTGACTAGTTTGTCCACTTGGTCAAGACCTAGGCAGAAACGGCTGACGTCTTCCTCTGAAGAGGATGCGGACGCGGAAGTGGAGGGTTCTGAGGAGTCTTCGTTCCCTCTAGGGTCTGCTGAAGAACCTGACTCTGAGAAGCTCGCCCTCTTTCTCTTCCTAGACGACTCCCCCTGGGGTATGGATTTTAGGGCTTTAACCTCCGCTCTGATTATTTCCCTTAGACTTGTAGCAAAGTCAGGGGTCTCTTCTGCCACCTACAGGAGGGGGGATAGAGCAAGGAAGTATGCTTGTAACTTTTTGGGACTACGCCCCCCCTTTCCCCTTTTTTTTCTTTTTTTTTACCGTCTGCCGTATGCATGACTAGCACAGCCTCTTAGGGTAGGCATCCCGCAAGGGGCATTTACAAAGGGCGCATTCCCTGTTTTTTGCCTTGTCAGTACATTTCTTCCCCTATAGGAGGAAAAACATAAGGGGGACACTGCGTCAGGGCACATTCTCGAAGATCTCTTACCCTGAGCAGAAAGCGTAGGTACTGGATCACGGGGGGGGCGAGCTGGATCCTTCAGCCTGGAGGAACTTCTGTGGCCGGATTGTCCAGTTCGTTTCTTCTTTTGCTGGGAGCTGGTTTGGGACCTCTCTGAGGTATGTTCCTGCTCTTTGTCCAGCTGTGGCACGGGAGCTTCCGGCTCGTCCATCCTGCCTCTGAGCTTGAAGCCACTCAGCAGTGCATCTGTGCCCTTTTTCTCCCCCCGGAAATCCGGGTTCGCAGGTGACATGGCCAGGGGCTGATTTTCGCCCCCTATTTTCCCCAACGTCCCCCCCGCAAGCCGTGCCCCCCCGCCCCACCGCCTTGACGGCGCCGGCGACGCATGGGGAGAGAGAAAGCTGGCCGGTACCCGACTTCCAGTCCGGCGCCACCAGCCCCACCCCCCGCTGCACCACTTCCGGCCCGGCGCGTGAGGACGTGCAGGCCACTGGCCCCGCCCCGTCACACCATATCCGGTCCGGGCGCACATGAGGACGTGCAGACCAACGGCGCCACGGGCCCCGCCTCACACCTGCGCCACCCCCGGCCCGGCGCGCACGAGGATGAGTAGGCGACCAGCGCTGCCAACACATAGTGCTCCCCGGACGCCACCGAGCGCAGCCACACGACCCTGACCGCGATCCTAGGCGAGGGGAGCTGCACCAGCCGGGACAAGGACCTACTTACCCGCCGGCGCCGGCCCAGGAGATGGGCATCCACCGGACCCCGCTCCCACCTGCCCCGCACACTGCCATGAAACCCTGCACGGGTCACCGTGGCGCTTCCAGGGAGCTCTGCACTGCCCGAGGTAGGAGGCCCCCCCGCTACCTGAGTCGGACAGCCGGCCTGGGGATTCCTTCGTCCATGATAGCATGATCTGTAAGGAATCCTGTCCTCCAGGAACAGGAAACCAACTGATGCGTGGGAGAGGTGCCGCCCTAAGGTATCTGTAGGATTTCCTGTTCCTGGAGGGCGGATCCCCTCTCTCAGGTGGTGCTGTCATGGACGACTGAATAAATAAAAAATAAATCCCTTCAAGTTCGACGGATCAATATTTTCACGTCTATTACAGTGACTTACAACAATTACAACTGCCCTTACTCGATGGTGATTAATTTCCATTTTATAGATTTATTTTAGTAGATTTTGCTGTGTTTGGCAAGTATTAAGTGATCTAACAGTTTTTCTTGTATATCAATGTGAATAAATCAAATAAAATCTCAACAAAAATTAAGCTAAATAAATGTCTACTATTTATAGGCCTTCTTCAAGTTTCGAAGAAAACTATTACATCTTCTTACATTTCACCTTCTGTCGGAAGAACGTGGATAATCTGCTCCCCTAATTACACTAATGGAGCAATCTTTTTTTTTCTTCTGACAAAATAATGGGCTGCATATTTCACTCTTTTTAATGAAGGGAACAATTGTGTCTTTCAGTAGTCAGTTAGGCCTCTTTTTTGCTATTGCCCGCAAGTGCTTTACAAAGGGAGGTAGCTGGTTCCATGCCAACTGACCCAATCAGCAAATTCTAAGCCTGCTCTTAGAACCCATATTTACAAAAACATCATACTCTGACTACTAAGCTCTTCTTATCCAAGACAAAACATACATATCAATCTCAGATTAATTCTACAGGGAGAAAAAATATTAATCACACAATTAGCCCAATAATAAATACCACCATGAACACCACTGGTGTGTACCAGTAATGCAAAATCAATAAATCACTGTATGGATACCACAAAATAGAATTAATAGGCTCCAAAAATGATGGTACAAAAATAAAAATTCATTTTTTATTAAACAATATTCTTTTAAAAACAATTAGTACAAGAGGTGTGCAAATACATATAAGAGAGACAAAAAATACCAGTAGGGTATCTCAACCCAATGCCAGCAGCTATGATATTAATGAACTAAATTAAATTAATATGGACAACCAAATTGCGCATGTATATATAATTGCTGCCCGTTTTTGAGAAAAAATGCCTGTTCCCTTAATAATGCCCAAAAGCATAAAATATAGTGCGTTCATAGAGGGCTAAATCTCAAATAACTCAGCAGTACTAAACTCACTGTGAATAGCTGTGACCGTATGTGAAGAGTCCACAGACCTAGGCTGCAATATATAAACAAGGCTGCTCCCAGCAATCCATATCAAACCATATGCATGCCATGGTATGCGGACTACAACACCAGCCAGAACCACCAATAGGTTTAAATACAACACATATTAACAGCGGTGCCCAAAGTTTGCTCCTACCGTGCTGCTGACGTGGAGTCCCCTAGGTGTCCCTCTGCCCCGACACGCGTTTCGCTGTCGCTTCTTCGGGAGACGCGGTCAGGAAAGGGGGAAATGCCGGTTTAAATAATTCGTTGTCCATGACTTAATTGGATAAACCACCCATTAACATGACGCATGCTCAGTTTGTAATAGTGACTGTGAGCGGCGTTTGCATTAGTGGTACACACCAGTGGTGTTCATGGTGGTATTTATTATTGGGCTAATTGTGTGATTAAAATTGTATGCCTACTGTTGTTTGAACAGAGCCCGTTTAAATGGATTTTAAAGCCAAAGAGAGCTCTTGGCAAGTGAAAGCAACCAGTATTTTCAAGAGGGGTGTTGCATCATCTTCTACTTCTGCCTTCAATGGTAGTCAAGAAAACATAAGAAAATACAAAAAAATTATGAATAAAAAAATTAAGGTTTGGTGGACAAAGGTCACATTGGAAAATTACATCACTCAGAATATTGTTCCTAGGAGTTTAAGGGTAAATATATACCCCACTTTTGATCTGGGGGATGAAAATCTGATTAATAGATGGATTAAGGCAGCTAACACCAGCTCACTTGAATTAATTAATATTATTATTGAAAAAAAAAACGATTACCCTTAAAAACATAGAAACAGAGATAGACACATTACAGAAAGCTCTGCAACAAGAGTTGAAGATGGAGGAATTCCAGGATTTTATTGCAAAACTAGATAAGGATATTGAAAAATGGGAGAACGTTGTCTCAACAAACAAAAGAAATATGAAAGGGATCGAGCAGATTTTGAATCCAAAAAAATCTTTAGATGGCAGATGCCACCGAAAAAAGAGTCCATTGCAAGAAACGTATCAAGAAGTTCCTCCATATCAAATTCATCTATGAGTGAAGCTGGGAGCTCTACTTTTGATGTTACAGACAGACCTAAAACTCGACAATACTACAAAAAAAGCTCTTCCTTCAAAAGTCAAATGAATGACTCTGCTAAGGTAATCAATTTATCTACTCGTGTTAATAGATGCACAAGAAAGTGTATTGCAAAAGGGGCTAACATTTTCTCATTCATCTGATTTAGACGCGTTTACCGCGATAAAGGATTTGCATCTTTTTTCGAGAAAATTAATACTGAAAAGGTATCATCACAGAAATGAAATTGATGTTGAATTTCCTAGTAGGGAGGAAAATGAGGCCTTGGAAATTTTGGAATCTTTGATTGATGAAAATAACCCAAATGTAAGTAGATTTCCTATGAAATTGATAAATAAATCTACTAAATTCCCGTCACTGACATTGGTGCCTGCAGTAGAAATTTTTACTAAGATAGTGTCATTAGATATTGAGAAACTGAAAATGTCCAGTGGATTTGGACATAGCAATTTGTCAGTACAGGAAAGGATTGCTTTGGGGGAATTAAAAGAATGGGATGATGTTGTTTTCAAAATGGCGGACAAAGGGGGCAATATTGTGATTTGGCCGAATCACATGTATGAAGTTCAGGCCAATAAATTGTTACACAATGCACAAGAATACAAGTTGCTTACCTTTACACCCATCAATCAATTTAAAACTGAGGTGATAGATATTCTTATTGATGCCGTTGAAAACAACATCATCCCTAAAAAACTGTTAGAAATTCATCAGAAAATGAATCCTAGGCTAGCAACATTGTACTTAATCCCAAAAGTACATAAAAACCCTCAGGATCCACCAGGGAGACCCATTGTGGCTGCCAATGAGGGCCTATGTGAGGTAATTTGTGATGTGATTGAACATTTTTTGAAACGCCTAGTAACACAATTACCTTCATTTATTAAGGATACTACAGCTGCCCTTGGTCACCTGGAAAATATGCAATTGACCGATGAGATGATTTTAGTTACGGCAGATGTTGAGGCGTTGCATTCCTCGATCAGACATCATGATGGACTAAGTGCTGTTCGGAAATATTTGCTTCATAGCAATATTGATCAAGATATGGCCAAATTTGTTCTGACCTTATTGGAATATGTTCTAACCCATAATGTATTTACATTTGATGGTAAGATCTACCTCCAGAAACAGGGTACGGCTATGAGGGCACCATGTGCCCCCTCATATGCCAACCTGTTTATGGGTTCTTGGGAGAGAAAAATATTTCAAGAAGAGGAAATCCCAGGAATGGAACAGATCCATAATTGGATCCGTTTCATTGATTACATTATGTTTATCTGGGAGGGATCAACAGATGATCTAATATGTCTGATGAGTAGATTAAATGAAAATGACCAAAATATTAAATTGTCATATAAATATGGACGTAGTATTGAGTTTTTGGATCTATCAATTACAGTCCTGCCAAATGGTCAGTTGTCAACTACAGTATTTCGAAAACCCACTGCAACAAATTCATTACTACACGCTTCATCTGCTCATCCGAAATCAACTATTAACGGCATACCCATTGGGCAATTCCTGCGCATCAAGCGAATATGTTCAGAAGAAAGTCTTTTTGAGGAACAGTCCTCAATGTTGAAAAAACGGTTCCAAGACAGAGGCTACAGTCGGAGATCCATTCAGAGAGGTTATATGAGGGCAAAAGATATTCTGAGAGATCAACTTCTGCACAAGAATGTTCCTTCCTCTACTAATAAGAACAATGAACAACAGGTAAGATTTATTACTAATTATAACAACAAATGGTTTGAGGTTAAAAAAATCATTCAGAAACATTGGAAGATTCTATTTACAGATCCTATTCTTAAGAATATCCTACCATCTGGCCCTTCCTTTGTGGCAAAAAGAGCCCCTAATTTACGTAATCTTTTAACACACAGTTCATATGACCCTAGGAGAAAAGAAATGTCAAAAAGGAATATTGAGCGCAAAGGATTTTTTCCATGCGGGATTTGTAAGGGTTGCGCTAATAAGAAGAGAAGTTACCGATTCAATAATTTTGACAACACAAGAAATTTTGAAATTAGGGCCCATATTACATGTTCAACAAAAGGGGTCATCTATTATGCGGAGTGTCTGTGTACAAAGATCTACATTGGCATGACGAGTAGAGAGCTCAAAATACGGGTTCGGGAGCATTGTCTTGATATAGATAAAGCTAAAAATGTCAAGGATATTACTACCTTAAAAACACTCCCCATGCACTTCAAAAAATTTCAGCAAAGTAACTCTAGGCTGTTTCAGGTAAAAGGTATTGATTCTATTGACTTAGGTCCTAGAGGGGGGGATATTGACAAAAGACTTGCTAAAAAAGAATGTCAGTGGATATTCAGGTTGGGCACATTGGCTCCTCAAGGGCTCAATGAGAGTTTTGGGTTTGGTGCTTTTTTGTAATTTTCACTTTATCGGACTTTACTGACTCCATTGTAGGTGGGGGGTTAGGGGGTTTATTTTTAGTTTGTTTTTAATATTTAGGTATGTCTTATCTTTTATTAATAAATTTTATTGTCAGTTTTTCAGTTATTGCCATTATTATGGTTGAATATGCCATGAATTGAGACGGATGAATACTTTTGTGCGTTATTGAAGATAAGAAGATGATATCATCTAGCAAAAATCCTTCAACAATTAAATATGTCGGTTTCATTATTAACATTTTTTGTGGATATTTTTGTTGGGTCTGGTTTTTAAATCATACTGCTATAGATAAACTATATGGTATATGGGAATATATGATGGAATACTGTGGCACAATAATTAGCTACAGTGTATTTTTGCACTTTAGTGATAACCAATGATTTGGTTATATGCTCACATTTTATTATAGTGGTTTGAAAAAACCACTATATTGTAATCCGAACGCTGCTAACTTATTCTTCTTCTTCTTCTTATTATTATTATTATTAAGTTGATTTCCGCAATTAATGCGGCCCGAACCGCTACACGCACAGACTCCGTTGAGGTGTCGTTTCGAAGCCAGCGTCCATGAGAGGTGTGCTAAGTATTTTTCGTGTCGATCGGATTTGTAGTTTTTGCGCAATTTGCGTTTGAAAATTTTTTTTCCCGTCATTGGAATGCACTGTCTCCAATGCTTTTCAATAGGAAATGGCAAAACGTGCCCTGAGGCGATTGAAATGACAGTTGAGCTCATTGATATGCGCAGGCAGACCCAGTTACTATGCCAACGCCTACGAACTTCACTTGAACCCCAGCACAGAGCCTCTGCCACATAATATCAGCTCTTAAAGCGAAACCCACAGCACAAATGCAAATCTAGCTTCATCACATGACACATGCCCCTGAGAGAGAATGTGTGCGCCAAAGTGGATTTAAAAGAAGCCCAGTGAGCCAAACTAGCTCTTAAAGGGCCAACGCGCCAAAGTGATTGTTAAAGGGCCAGCGCACTCAAATGAGTCTTAAAGGGCCGACACACCAAATCGGAGACTGAGCCACCCCGGCCTCCAAATCGGAGACTGAGCCACCCCGGCCTCCAAATCGGAGGCTGAGCCACCCCGGCCTCCAAATCGGAGGCTGACCCACCCCGGCCTCCAAATCGGAGGCTGAGCCACCCCGGCCTCCAAATCGGAGGCTGAGCCACCCCGGCCTCCAAATCGGAGGCTGAGCCACCCCGGCCTCCAAATCGGAGGCTGAGCCACCCCGGCCTCCAAATCGGAGGCTGAGCCACCCCGGCCTCCAAATCGGAGGCTGATCCACCCCGGCCTCCAAATCGGAGGCTGATCCACCACGGCCTCCAAATCGGAGGCTGATCCACCCAGACCTGCAAATCGGAGGCTGAGCCACCCCGGCCTCCAAATCGGAGGCTGAGCCACCCCGGCCTCCAAATCGGAGGCTGAGCCACCCCGGCCTCCAAATCGGAGGCTGAGCCACCCCGGCCTCCAAATCGGAGGCTGATCGACCCCGGCCTCCAAATCGGACGCTGATCGACCCCGGCCTACAAATCGGAGGCTGAGCCACCCCGGCCTCCAAATCGGAGGCTGAGCCACCCCGGCCTCCAAATCGGAGGCTGAGCCACCCCGGCCTCCAAATCGGAGGCTGAGCCACCCCGGCCTCCAAATCGGAGGCTGAACCACCCCGGCCTCCAAATCGGAGGCTGAGCCACCCCGGCCTCCAAATTGGAGGCTGAGCCACCCCGGCCTCCAAATCGGAGGCTGAGCCACCCCGGCCTCCAAATCGGAGGCTGAGCCACCCCGGCCTCCAAATCGGAGGCTGAGCCACCCCGGCCTCCAAATCGGAGGCTGACCCACCCCGGCCTCCAAATCGGAGGCTGATCCACCCCGGCCTCCAAATAGGAGGCTGAGCCACCCCGGCCTCCAAATAGGAGGCTGAGCCACCCCGGCCTCCAAATCGGAGGCTGATCCACCCCGGCCTCCAAATCGGAGGCTGAGCCACCCCGGCCTCCAAATCGGAGGCTGAGCCACCCCGGCCTCCAAATCGGAGGCTGAGCCACCCCGGCCTCCAAATCGGAGGCTGAGCCAACCCGGCCTCCAAATCGGAGGCTGAGCCAACCCGGCCTCCAAATCGGAGGCTGAGGTGCCCCGGCCACAAAATCGGACCCTGAGTGGCCCCACCCACAAAATCAGGCACTGAGGGGTCCCACCCACAAAATCAGACCCTGAGGGGCCCCGCCCACCAAATAGGACCCTGAGGGGCCCCACCCAGCAAATCAGACCATGAGGGGCCCCACCCACAAAATCGGACCCTGAGGGGCCCCACCCACAAAATCAGACCCTGAGAGGCCACACCAACAAAATTGGACCCTGAGGGATCCCGACCACCAATTCAAACCCTAAGGAGCCCAGGCCACCGAATCGGATCCTGAGGGGCCCCACCCACCAAATCAGACCCTGAGGCCAAAGTGGCCCCTGAGAGGCACCCACACTTAAAACGGATCCTGAGTTGAAAGTCTTGCTGGGGCAGCAGGCAAGTCTCTCTTAAAGGGGCAGCCCGGGCACCATTTCAAACCACTATCTGTACTTCCTTCAGGAAATACACATCTAGTTTTATTATTTTTATTCATTATTTTCATTATTTTTTGTCACTATATTTTGTCATGATTAATTGTAAATGATTTTCAAGTATACTTTAGTCACTAAGCCACTTTATTATTGATCCTTCTAGTGATCATTAATTGCTATTATGTCACTTTGTTAGATATGTGTATACACATATGTATGATATATTGATACATTTACCATAGTTTTTGAATTTTTTATACGTCTATGTATTGATTGGTCACTAATTAGTCACATATATTTCACATTGTAGTT
This sequence comes from Dendrobates tinctorius, assembly GCF_039654945.1. NCBI lineage: Eukaryota > Metazoa > Chordata > Amphibia > Anura > Dendrobatidae > Dendrobates > Dendrobates tinctorius. The sequence goes on from NW_027361829.1 coordinate 55,371,699, forward strand.
TCTTCCACATATATTTGTATAATTCTTATATTAATGTATTGTACCCTAGATTGTCTTAAAAATGTTTAAAAAAATGTTTATATATACCCAGGAGTGTTGTCACTTTGGTTAGTGCACATGCGCTGCTTTTGACCTAGCTGGAGAAGTTTGGGACGCTCATTAGTATTCCCTGAGCTTCTTACGTCATCTGTTGATTGCATGGCAGCGGTGAACGCACGAGCGCCTGTACACTTCCCCCTGTTATAATAGCAGGGAGAAAGACTAGCTCATGCGCCATTAATGGCCATTGTTGATTTTTTTAGCAACTTGCTAGTTTGAATTGAGCATGCGCTATAGTGTGAGTGTGATTGTCCGCCGCTCACAGTCACTATTACAAACTGAGCATGCGTTACTGGGTGGTTTATCCAATTAAGTCATGGACAACGGATTATTTAAACCGGCATTTCCCCCTTCCCTGACCGCTTCTCCCGAAGAAGCGACAGCGAAACGCGCGTCGGGGCAGAGGGACATCTAGGGGACTCCACGCCAGCAGCACGGTATGAGCAAACTTTGGGCACCGCTGTTGTATTCAAACCTATTGTTGTATTCAAACCTATTGGTGGTTCTGGCTGGGTGTTGTAGTCCGCATACCATGGCATGCATATGGTTTGATATGGATTGCTGGGAGCAGCCTTGTTTATATATTGCAGCCTAGGTCTGTGGACTTTTCACATACGGTCACAGCTATTCAAAGTGAGTTTGGTACTGCTGAGTTATTTGCGATTTAGCCCTCTATGAACGCACTATATTTTATGCTTTTAGGCATTATTAAGGGAACAGGCGTTTTTTCTCAAAAACGGGCGGCAATTATATATACATGCGCAATTTGGTTGTCCATATTAATTTTATTTAGTTCATTAATATCATAGCTGCTGGCATTGGGTTGAGATACCCTATTGGTATTTTTTGTCTCTCTTATATGTATTTGCACACCTCTTGTACTAATTGATTTTAAAAGAATATTGTTTAATAAAAAATGAATTTTTATTTTTTGTACCATAGTTTTTGGAGCCTATTAATTCTATTTTATGGTATCCATATAGTGATTTATTTCTTTAGGGAGAAAAAATAGCCTGACCCTAAAGACAAATTACTATCTTTAAGAAAGCTAATGTAAAGAATGAAACACTTATAGTCAGGGCCTTGTTTAGGACAAAGTGGGGCCCTGGGCAAAAGTTTAAAGTGGGGCCCCAAATGCTCACATATTGCACCATCACACAGAAACATTTTGGTCGTATTTACATGCGCTGAGTTCAGATCGTTAAACAAGCGTGATCAACAATATCAACATAGTTATTAAGGTTGAAGGAAGACTTTAAGTCCATCTAGTTCAGGGGTCTCAAACTCGGCAGTGTAAATGGGCCACACATAAAAAAAAATTTAAGCTGGTGGGCCGCATTCCTTTCAAACTTAATACAGTCACAATTGATAGCGGTATCTAAGGGGTTAAACAGCCACGATCGGTGCTAATACCGATCGTGGCCATTCAAATAGGTTGTCAGCTGCGATGTACAGCTTACCTCAGCGGATGATAGTGTTGGCTCTGCATGTGAGATGGCGCTATCATCTCGCTGTACACGCACAGCCACAGTCACCTGCAAAATCCAGCAAAGGGGGGAAAGTCACGCCTCCATTCTCTGTGCGCTGGCATGATATCATTACACAGCGCCAGAGGGATGTCATCACGCAGGGCCACAGCCACTACGGAGCGGCGCACTCCTCTCTTCTAGCGTGAGCAGTGGCGTAACTACAAAGTTATGGGCCCTGGTGCGAACTTTCAAATGAGGCCTCCTCCATGCCAAAATACATGCACATCTCCACTCAGCAGACCTCGTACACGCACATCTCCACTCCGCACACCTCATACAGGCACATCTCCGCTCCGCACACCTCGTACAGTCGTGGCTCCGCTCCGCACAGCTTGTACACGCGTGGCTCCACTCCACACAACTTGTACATGCACGGCTCTGCTCCACACAACTCGTACGCGCGGCTCCGCTCCACACACCTCGTACACATGTGGCTCTGCACACCTCGTACACACTCGGCTCCGCTCCGTAGACTTCATACACACACGGCTCCACTCCGTACACCTCGTACATGCGCGCCTCCGCTCTCTACACCTCGGTCCTCATACACACACTGCTCCGCTCCATACACCTCGTACACACACGGCTCCGCTCCGTACACCTTGTGCACACATGGCCCTGCTCCGTACACCTCGTACACACACACGTCTCCACTCCGTACACACATGGTTCTGCTCCCTACACCTCAGCCTTCGTACACATACGGTTCCGCTCCATACACCTTGTGGACACACGCTCCGCTCCGTACTCACACGGCTCCGCTCTGTACACCTTGTGCACACACGGCTCCGCTCGGTACACACATGGCTCTGTTCCCTACACCTCAGTCTTCATAAACACACATCGCTCCACTCCATACACCTCATATACACACAGCTCCACTCCGTACACACATGGCTCCACTCCCTACACCTCGTACACACACGGCTCCGCTCCCTACACCTCGTACACATGCAGCTCTGCTCCGTACACCTCGTACACATCCGGCTCCGCTCCGTACACCTCGTACACATGCGGCTCCGCTCTGTACACCCATGGCTCCGCTCCCTACACCTCGGTCTTCGCACACACGCGGCTCCGCTCCATACACCTCATACACACGCGGCTCCGCTCTGTACACCTTGTACACACACGGCTCCGCTGCGTACACCTCGTACTCACACGGCTCCACTCTGTACACCTCGTACACACACGGCTCCGCTCCGTACACCTCGTACACATGCGGCTCCGCTCCGTGCACCCCATGAACATGCGGCTCCGCTCCGTACACCTCGTACATGCATGGCTCCATGTTGTGAACACTTTTGACCTGACTTCTGAGTTTGGGCTCCCTCTGGTAGTTGCTGCTGGTAATGGAGCTGGTCGAGTTGACAGAAGTCAATCACCTGAAGGGGAGGAGTGGAGGTCAGGTGTTACAGACTGGGAAGATTTAAGTGAGCAGGCTTCCTTCAGTTGTTGCTGGTGATTTGGTTTTCTTCCAGTGCATTTTGAAGTCCGATTGCCCCCTGCCTGGTCCTGCATCATTCAGATAAGTTACTTGTTTGCTGGAATCTTTTTGCATTTGATCCAGTTTTGCCTTTCTCTGCTTTCTGTTTTGCTGTGTGGGTTCAGCATTGTTCCTTGCTGGGACCTTTGCTGGACCCCGCTCCATATGCCACAGCTTATGTCAGTCTGTTCAGTATTGCTAGTCACCTGTTATATCAGCAAATTTGTTTTGCTTCCAGTTCACACCAGAATTCTGATCTAGTGGGGGAGAGGTTGTGTGGCCTCAGTATTTTTGCATATCAGACGTGTTGAATTTTTCTTAGGGTTTTGTGCATGATTGCAGACAGTATCTTTTCTGTCCTGTCCTATCTAGACAGTTTGGGCCCCACCATTTGCTTGCTCAATTTTCTGCCTGTGTTTGTGCCTCATATTGTCTCACCGGCAATATATGTTTGGGGGCTATCTATTCCTTTGGGGTTCTACTCCAGGGCAGTTTAACTTTCCCCTTTCTTGCTTTAGGCTTAGTTAACTCTTTGGCTGTGTCGAGGCGTCTAGGGCATCATAGGTACGTCCCACGGCTAATTCTAGTTGTGTTGTTAGTTTTAGGGGGTCTGCAATCTGCTAAGTTACCAACCTTTCTGGTCATCTGGTTGCCTAGCTTATTTCCCGGTTATCCTCCTCGGTGACATAGTCATAACAGATCCGCTCCCTACACCTCAGTCTTCGTACACACGCGGCTCTGCTCCGTACACCTCGTACACGCATGGCTCCGCTACGTGCACAGACACAGACAGCAGCGTCCTGCATGCACTGAGGCCCCTGATCATGTGACCCCTGACTCCTCCCCCTCCTGTGACCTCATCACAGGTCCTGTGCACACAGAGCAGCCATCGCACGCCCCCCAATGCGTGCCTTACCCCCTACCTGCCTCAGGGGGTGAGACATGTGGTGCACCGTGGGCCGCAGATGACTGTCTCAGGGGCCGCATGTGGCCCACAGGCGTGTGTTTGAGACCTCTGATCTAGTTCAACCCATATCCTATCCTCACTTGCCCTAACATGTTGATCCAGCAGAAGGCAAAAAAACCCATGTGGCAAACAGTAAGCTTCACATTGGGGAAAAAAATTCCTTTCCAACTCTACATACGGCAATCAGACTAGCTCCCTGGATCAACGCAATATTAAGGACACTAGTGTATATACCCTGTAATATTATACTTTTCAAGAAAGGCATCCAGTCCCTACTTAAATTTTAGTAGGGAATCACTCATTACACCATCATATGGCAGAGAGCTCCATAGTCTCACTGCTCTTACAGTAAAGAATCCGCGTCTGTGATTATGCTTAAATCTTCTTTCCTCCAGACGTAGAGGATGCCCCCTTGTCCCCGTCATAGGTCTAATAGTAAAAGATCATTAGAAAGGTCTTTGTACTGTCCCCGCATATATTTATACATTGTAATAAGATCACCCCTAAGAATTCAATTTTCCAAACTAAATAACCCCAGGTGTAATAACCTGTCTTGGTATTGCAGACCCCCAGTTCCCTAACAACCTTGGTCGCTCTTCTCTGCACCCGCTCCAGGTCAGCTATGTCTTTCTTATACACCGGAGACCAGAACTATACGCAGTATTCTAAGTGTGGTCGCACTAGTGACTTATATAGAGGTAAAATTATGTTCTCCTCATGAGCATCTATGCCTCTTTTAATGCATCCCATTATTTTATTTGCCTTTGCAGCAGCTGCCTGACACTGGCCACTAAATATGAGTTTGTCATCCACCCATACACCCAGGTCTTTTTCAGTGACAGTTTTGCCCAGTGTTCTACAATTAAACACATAATTATACATCTTGTTTGTTCTACCCAAGGCATGACCTTACATTTATCCCCATTAAAGCTCATTTGCCATTTATCAGCCCAAACTTCTAGTTTACATAAATTCTCCTGTAATATAAACTTGTCCTCCTCTGTACTGATTACCCTGCAAAGTTTAGTGTCATCTGCAAATATTGAAATTCTACTCTCTATGCCCCCCACAAGGCCATTAATAAATATGTTAAAAAGAAGCGGGCCCAATACTGACCCCTGTGGTACCCCACTGCTAACCGTGACCCAATCTGAGTGTGCTCCATTAATAACCACCCTTTGTTTCCTATCCCTGAGCCAACTCTTAACCCAATTACACATATTTTCCCCTATCCCCATTGTTCTCATTTTATGTATCAACCTTTTCTGTGGCACCATATCAAAAGCTTTTGAAAAGTCCATGTACACTACGTCCACTGCATTCCCTTGGTCCAGTCTGGAACTTACCTTATCATAAACGCTTATCAGATTAGTCTGACAGGAACGGTCCCTCATAAACCCATGTTGATATTGGGTCATGAGGTTATTTTTCTTCAGATACTCTAGTACAGTATCTCTTAGAAAACCCTCCAGGATTTTACCCACAGTTGAGGTTAAACTTACTGGCCTATAATTTCCAAGTTCAGTTTTTGTCCCCTTTTTGAATATTGGCACCACATTTGCTATACGCCAGTCCTGTGGTACAGACCCTGTTATTAAGGAATCTTTAAAGATTAAAAATAATGGTGTCATGTCGGACGCTGTTCACACCACAGCGTCCGGCAGGCAGAGGTAGTTCCACCTCCAGCCACTATAGCCTCAGTGGCGCCGGCTTGTGTAGGCTCTCGGGGGTTAATCCTGCTGGAGACCAGGTTGGAAGGTTAGTCACACCCACGGTCTTTAAATAGTCATACTGGCATATGGGCGTCGCCGATTATAGCTTGTGTTTTCATACCAAGTGGTTCCGGTCTGGAGTGGAGGTGTTGCAGAGAGAGAGATTCGTATCTGGTGTCGTATGATCCGTCGTTATCCTTTCTCCTTCCCATATTTGTGTTTAGTTGTGCCCTGTTCACATTACTGTATATTCCTGTGTGTGTGCGGCGCGGTGCAGTTTAAGTTCTCCCTGTCTGTCATATTTGTGTGGGGGCTTTGGTGTTGTGACTCCTCACTGGGTGGAGGGTGGAGGGTTAAGTGCAGGGCTGAGCAGGAGATAAGGAAAGGGTGGAGGCTCAGGCATTTGCACCTTCAGCAAAAACCCTGGGTTGAGGGTCAGACAGGGTTTCCCCTAGTTATAGGGACATCACAGGGGCCCCGGGAGTTACAGCCTTAGTTGAACTATGCCCCCCGTGACATTATAATCGGCCCACATTTTTTCAGGAGTCCATGGATCCATTAGATTCCATAACCCGCCAGTTGGCGGCGCTGTCCATACAGGTCTCCGAGTTGAAAGGGGCAGTTCAGCAGCAGGGCCTGGTAGTAGCGAAGGTTCAAACGGCATCTGCAGGTATCGGTGCAGAGCCGAAGTTTCCGCTGCCAGAACGATTTTCAGGCGATCGCAGAAAATTTGTCGTATTTCGGGAGGCCTGCAAATTATACTTCCGCATGCGGCCAATCTCCTCAGGTAATGAGGCCCAGCAAGTAGGGCTGGTGTTGTCATTACTGAGTGGTGACCCCCAAGCATGGGCATTTTCCTTACCAGCTGACTCTGCTACATTTCATTCGGTCGATAATGTTTTTTCTGCCCTCGGGCTCATTTACGATGATCCTGACCGACTGGCTCTAGCGGAATCTAAAATCCGCGCCCTCCGCCAGGGGGAGCGCTTGGCAGAGGACTATTGTTCGGAATTTCGCCGCTGGGCTGTAGACACACAGTGGAATGACCCAGCACTGCGGAGCCAGTTTATTCATGGGGTATCAGGGAGGGTGAAACAAGCCCTCCTGATGTATGAGTCTCCGGCATCGTTGGAGTCTGCCATGAGTCTGGTGATACGTATTGATCGCCGTTTTCGTCAGGGGGCACAGGAGACGCTACCTCTGGGGGAAAGCAGAGGTGCAGGTGTGGTTGAAGTAGATGAGTCCCCTGAACCTATGCAGATTGCTGGCGTGGCACAGGTTCAGCCTCGCGCTCCGGGATTCCGGAAGCCCGGAGCATGTTTCTACTGTGGAAAAAGAGGTCATTATGTTAACGTTTGCCCGGTACTACCTAAGAGGGTCACATTGGCGGAAAACTGTTAAGCTCAGAGGGTATGGAGGAGACCCAACTGAGCGTATGCATATCCTCCATGATGGTATCTCAATGTATGCTCCCTGCCAAGGTTATTATCACGGGCAGAGAGCTACCAATATCAGTGTTTGTGGATAGCGGTTCCGCCACCAATCTCATAGATGAGGAGTTTGCACACACCGCCGGGTTTAAGATCGAAAAACTTCCTCACCCCATACAGGTGGTGACCATTAATGCTGTTCCCGTCCCTCAAGGGGAGATTACTGAGGTTGTGGCAGAGGTGAAACTCCACATTGGGGTCCTACATTCTGAGTCGGTTACATGTAGGGTCCTCCGTAATCTCCCAGCTCAAATGGTCCTGGGTTTTCCATGGCTGTCCAGGCACAACCCGGTAATTGATTGGAAAACTCAGGACATAGTACAATGGAGTGGTTTCTGCCAAGACAATTGCTTGGCCACATGTGAATCCGCCGTGACGCTCAGCCTGCCGGAGGCTTTGCAGGATTTCGCGGATGTTTTCTCTGAGAAGGGTTGCTCAGAACTGCCTCCACATAGAGCCTATGACTGTGCGATTAGGTTAAAACCCGGGGCCAAATTACCTAAGGCCAGGATGTTTAATATTTCTGGTCCTGAGAGACAAGCTCTGAAAGACTACATCGCGGAGAGTCTGAGCAAAGGACACATCCGGCCTTCGTCCTCGCCTGTAGCCGCGGGGTTTTTCTTCATTAAGAAGAAAGATGGGGGGTTACGCCCGTGTCTGGATTTCCGAGAGTTAAACCAGATTACTATCCGTGATCCCTACCCAATGCCGTTGATCCCGGATTTGTTCAACCAGATAGCAGGGGCGAAATGGTTATCCAAGCTGGACCTCAGGGGGGCGTATAACCTCATAAGGGTCCGTCAGGGGGATGAGTGGAAGACGGCGTTTAACACTCCTGAGGGTCATTTTGAGAGTCTGGTTATGCCGTTTGGGTTGACCACCGCGCCTGCCGTTTTCCAACATTTTATTAATGATGTATTTTCTCATGTCCTGGGGAGATTTGTGATTGTATACCTGGATGATATCCTCATTTATTCTAGCGATCGGGACACTCATTTGGAGCATGTTAGGCAGGTGTTACAGTTGCTCCGGGAGAACCAGCTCTATGCTAAGCTGGAAAAATGTTTATTTTTTGTCCAGGAGTTGCCCTTTTTGGGATATATTGTGTCCGCAGCCGGGTTTAAAATGGACACCGCTAAGGTGCAAGCGGTGCTGCAATGGGAGAGGCCAGAGAGTCTGAAAGCACTCCAGCGGTCCCTTGGGTTTGCGAATTATTATAGGAAATTTATAAAACACTTTTCGACTATCGCCAAACCGCTCACGGACATGACAAAAAAGGGTGCCGATCTGGCGAACTGGCCTGAGGTGGCTATACGTGCATTTGAGCGTCTGAAGAATAGTTTTGCTTCAGCCCCCATTCTGGTGCAACCAGACGTGTCTAAACCTTTTGTGGTAGAGGTTGATGCGTCGGAGGTGGGAGTGGGGGCAGTACTGTCTCAAGGCTCGTCCTTGAGCGAGATGCATCCATGCGCCTACTTCTCCAAGAAGCTGTCGCCGGCCGAACGGAATTATGATATCGGCAACAGGGAGTTGTTGGCCATCAAACTGGCTTTTGAGGAATGGCGACACTTCTTGGAGGGGGCAGCTCACCAGGTCACAGTTATCACCGACCATAAGAATCTGCTCTATCTGGAGTCGGCCAAGCGTCTGTCTCCTAGGCAGGCTCGCTGGGCATTGTTTTTTACTCGTTTCAATTTTCTTGTGACGTACCGTCCCGGGGCTAAAAACACCAAGGCGGATGCTTTGTCTAGGTGTTTTCCGGGGGGAGAACCTCGGGAAGAGCCGGTACCCATCCTCCAGAAAGGGGTAGTGGTCTCGGCTCTCACGACGGAGGTAGAGGCGGAGATTGCCGAGGCCCAAGAGGAGGTACCACCAGGACTTCCCGCCAACAAATCATTTGTACCCCTGCATCTTCGGCTTAATGTGTTGAAGGAACACCACGATTCGGTACTGGCTGGTCATCCAGGGGTGAAGGGCACCTTAGAGCTGGTATCGTGTCGTTTCTGGTGGCCCAAAATCCGGCAGGACGTGGTCTCGTACGTGGCAGCTTGCATCACGTGCGCTAGGGCTAAGTCACCCCGAACCCGTCCTGCTGGCACGCTACAGCCTCTGGGGGTACCCAATAGGCCATGGACAGAAATCTCCATGGATTTTATCACTGACTTGCCAGCCTCGGCAGGGAACACGGTCATCCTGGTGGTGGTTGACCGTTTTTCAAAGATGGCGCATTTTGTGGCGTTGTCTTCTTTGCCCAATGCTAAGACATTGGCTCAGGTATTTGTGAAGGAGGTGGTCAGACTCCACGGAGTACCGTCTGACATAGTATCTGATAGGGGTACGCAATTTGTGGCTAGGTTTTGGAAAGCTTTTTGCTCAAGGTTGGGGATCAAGTTGTCACATTCATCGGCGTTTCATCCACAGTCTAATGGACAAACTGAGCGCATGAACCAAAATCTAGAACAGTATTTACGATGCTTTGTGTCCAACAACCAGGAGGAGTGGTCTACTTTCCTTCCTCTGGCCGAATTCGCGTTAAATAATCACCGCCAAAAGTCATCAGGAGAGTCTCCATTCTTTTGTGTGTACGGTCAACATCCTCAGTTTTGTACCTTACGTCAGGGTGACTCCGGGGGTGTCCCGGAGGAGGATCAGCTAGGAGCCCAATTGTTATCAGTCTGGAGGCGGGTGAAACAGCGTTTGTTGAGCATGAGTGCCAGGTACAAACGGGTGGCTGACAGTAGACGCGTGCCAGGTCCGGACCTGTGTGTGGGTGAATGGGTGTGGTTAGCTACGAAGAACATAAAACTCAAAATTCCATCTTTAAAACTGGGTCCAAGGTTTATTGGGCCTTTTAGGATTTCTGCCATCATTAACCCAGTGGCTTATCGGTTGGAACTTCCTGCGGTGTACAAAATACATAACGTTTTTCACAGGGCTTTATTGAAAAAGGTGGTAGGCTTGGTGGACACGACGCCGATGCCACCTCCAGTCATGGTGGATGGCGATTTAGAGTTTGAGGTCGCCAAGGTAGTGGACTCTCGAGTAGTATGCCGTACTCTTCAGTATTTGGTGCACTGGCGGGGGTATGGTCCGGAGGAGAGGTCTTGGGTTCCAGCCTCAGACATACATGCGGATCTGCTGGTCAGTTCTTTTCACCGTCGTCATCCGGACAAGCCGGGTCCTATGAGTCTTGAGGGCCCTGGGGTCCCTCGTAGAAGACGGGGTACTGTCATGTCGGATGCTGTTCACACCACAGCGTCCGGCAGGCAGAGGTAGTTCCACCTCCAGCCACTATAGCCTCAGTGGCGCCGACTTGTTCAGGCTCTCGGGGCTTAATCCTGCTGGAGACCAGGTTGGAAGGTTAGTCACGCCCACGGTCTTTAAATAGTCATACTGGCATATGGGCGTCGCCGATTATAGCTTGTGTTTTCATACCAAGTGGTTCCGGTCTGGAGTGGAGGTGTTGCAGAGAGAGAGATTCGTATCTGGTGTCGTATGATCCGTCGTTATCCTTTCTCCTTCCCATATTTGTGTTTAGTTGTGCCCTGTTCACATTACTGTATATTCCTGTGTGTGTGCGGCGCGGTGCAGTTTAAGTTCTCCCTGTCTGTCATATTTGTGTGGGGGCTTTGGTGTTGTGACTCCTCACTGGGTGGAGGGTGGAGGGTTAAGTGCAGGGCTGAGCAGGAGATAAGGAAAGGGTGGAGGCTCAGGCATTTGCACCTTCAGCAAAAACCCTGGGTTGAGGGTCAGACAGGGTTTCCCCTAGTTATAGGGACATCACAGGGGCCCCGGGAGTTACAGCCTTAGTTGAACTAAGCCCCCCGTGACAAATAGTCTATCTATGACAGTACTTAATTCCTGCAGTACTCGGGGGTGTATCCCATCCGGGCCTGGGGATTTGTTAATGTTAATGATTTTTAGACGCCGCCGTACTTCCTGCTGGGTTAAGCAGGTGACATTTAATAGAGAATTTTTAACACTGATCATATTATCTGTCATGGGATTTTCTTGTGTAAATACTGTTGAAAAAAAGTCATTTAGCATATTGGCTTTTTCCTCATCCTCATCCACCATTTCACCCAGACTATTTTTAAGGGGGCCAACAGTATCATTTTTTACTTTCTTACTATTTATGTAGTTAAAGAATATTTTGGGAGTATTTTTACTTTCTCTGGCAATTAGTCTCTGTCTCAATCTTTGCTGTCTTGACTTGCTTTTCCAGAATTTATTTAATTTTCTGTATTTATTTAACCTCTTCCTGACATAAGACGTACTATCCCATCCATGGGACCCAGGCCCCTATGCCTATGGACGGGATAGTACATCATAGCGATCAGCGGCGCTCACGGACTGCCCCCGGCATGTTAACCCCTGGCACACTGCGATCAAACACGATCGCAGTGTACCAGGGGTTTAGGGAAGCATCGGCAGGGAGGGGGCTCCCTCCGTGCTTCCCTGAGACCACCGCAGCAGCGCGATGTGCAGCGCTGCTGCGGGAGCCTCCTTCTCTGCAGGTCCCCAGATCCAATATGGTGGCGGGTACCTTCGGGGGCCTGCAGGGAGGCGGCTTCCTCACTGCCTGCAGAACGCAGGCATGAGGAAACCTGCTGCAGTGCTTCTGTCAGATCGCTGATCTGTCACAGCACTCTGTGATGTGTCAGATCAGCAATCTGACACATGACAGTGATGTCCCCCCTGGGACAATGTAATAAAGTAAAAAAAACAATCGCTAAATAAATTAAAAAAAAATATTCCCTAATAAATTCATCTTTTGGAAATAAAAAAAAAATAAATAAAAGTACACATATTTAGTATCGCCGTGTCAGTAACGACCCGCCCTATAAAACTGTCCCATTAGTTAACCCCTTTAGCGAACCTCTTAAAAAAATAAAAATAAAAAACAAAGCAAAAAATAATGTTTTATTATCATACCGCCAAACAAAAAGTGCAATAACGCGCAATCAAAAAGATGGATATAAATAACCATGGTACCGCTGAAAACGTCATCTTGTCCCGCAAAAAACGCTGCCACACAGCATCATCAGCGAAAAAATAAAAAAGTTATAGCTCGCAGAATAAAGCTATGCAAAAATAATTTTTTTTTATATAAAATAGTTTTCATTGCATAAAACTGCCAAAACATAAAAAAAGACATAATTGTGGTATCACTGTAATCATACTGACCCGAAGAATTAAATTGCTTTATCAATTTTACCGCATGCGGAACGGTGTAAACACCCCCCCCCAAAAGAAATTCTTGAAATGCTGGTTTTTGTTCATTCTGCGTCCCAAAAATCGGAATAAAAAGCATTCAAAAAATGTCACATGCTCGAAAATGGTACCAATAAAAACGTCAACTCGTCCTGCAAAAAATAAGACCTACATGACTCGGTGGGTCAAAGTATGGAAAAATTATAGCTCTCAAAATGTGGTGATGCAAAAACTATTTTTAGAATAAAAAGTGTCTTTTAGCGTATGACAGTTGCCAAACATAAAAACCCGCCATAAATAGTAAATCAAACCCCCCTTTATCACCCCCTTAGTTAGGGAAAAATAATAAAATTAAAAAAAGTATTTATTTCCATTTTCCCATTAGGGTAATAACTCTGAAACGCTTCCATGGATCCCGGTGATTCTGACATTGTTTTCTCGTGACATATTGTACTTCATGTTAGTGGTAAAATTTCATTCAAATAACTTGCGTTTATTTGTGAGAAAAATGGAAATTTGGCGAAAATTTTGAAAATTTCGCAATTTTCCAACTTTGAATTTTTATGCCCTTAAATCACAGAGATACGGCACACAAAAAACTTTTATAATTAACATTTCCCACATGTTTACTTTACATCAGCACAATTTTGGAACCAAAATTTTTTTTTGTTAGGAAGTTATATGGGTTAAAAGTTGACCAGCGATTTCTCATTTTTACAACACCATTTTATTTTTAGGACCACATCACATTTGAAGCCACTTTGAGGGGTCTATATGATAGAAAATACCCAAAAGTGACACCATTCTAAAAACTGCACCCCTTAAGGTGCTCAAAACCACATTCAAGAAGTTTATTAACCCTTTAGGTGCGTCACAGGAATTTTTTTGAATATTTAAAAAAAAATGAACATCTAACTTTTTTTCACAAAAAAAATACTTCAGGTTCAATTTTTTTTATTTTACCAAGGGTAACAGGAGAAATTGGACTGCAAAAGTTATTGTGCAATTTGTCCTGAGTACGCTGATACCTGATATGTGGGGGGAGCGACTGTTTCGGCGCATGGCAGAGCTCAGAATGGAAGGCGTGCCGTTTGACTTTTTCAATGCAAAATTGGCTGGAATTCAGATCTGACGCCATGTCACGTTTGGAGAGTCCCTGATGTACCTAAACAGTGGAAACCCCCTACAAGTGACCCCATTTTGGAAACTAGACCCCCCAAGGAACTTATCTAGATATGTGGTGAGAACTTTGAACCCACAAGGGCTTTACAGAAGTTTATAACGTACAGCGGTACAATTAAAAAATCATATTTTTTCCACAAAAATGATCTTTTCACCCCAATTTTTATTTTCCCAAGGGTAACAGGACCCTAAAAGTTATTATACAATTTGTCCTGAGTACGCTGATACCCCACATGTGGGGGTAAACCACTATTTGGGCGCATGGCAGAGCTCGGAAGGGAAGCAGCGCCATTTGACGTTTTTGGCTGGAATTGAGATCGGACATCATGTCGCGATTGGAAAACCCCTGATGTACCAAAACAGTGGAAACCCCCCACAAATGACACCATTTTGGAAACTAGACCCCCTAAGGAACTTATCTAGATGTGTGGTGAAAACTTTGAACCCCCAAGTGCTTCACAGAAGTTTATAACGCCCAGGCGTGAAAATAAAAAAATATTTTTTTTTCCACAAAAATGATATTTTTGCCCCCAAATTTTTATTTTCCTAAGGGCAACAGGAGAAATAGGACCCCAAAAGTTGTTTTGCAAATTGTCCTGAGTAGGCTGATACCCCACATGAGGGGGTAAAACACTGTTTGGGTGCATGGCAGAGCTTGGAAGGGAAGGAGCACCATTTGACTTTTTCAACGCAGAATTGGCTGGAATTGAGATCAGACGCCATGTTGCGTTTGGAGAGCACCTGATGTGCGCAAATAGTGGAAACCCCCAATTCTAACCCTAACCCTAACCCTAACCCTAACCCTAACCCTAGCCCTAGCCCTAACCCTAACCCTAGCCCTAACCCTAATGGGAAAATGGAAATAAATATATTTTTTAAATTTTATTATTTTTCCCTAACTAAGGGGGTGATAACAGGGGGGTTTGATTTACTATTTATGGTGGTTTTTATGTTTGGCGGCTGTCTCACGCTAAAAGACGCTTTTTATTGTAAAAATAGTTTTTGCATCACCACATATTGAGAGCTATAATTTTTCCATATTTTGACCCACCGAGTCATGTGAGGTCTTATTTTTTGCGGGACGAGTTGACGCTTTTATTGGTATCATGATCGGGCATGTGACATTTTTTGATCGCTTTTTATTTCGTTTTTTGGGACGCAGAATTTACAAAAACCAGCATTTCATGAATTTCTTTTGGGTGGTGCGTTTACGCCGTTCCGGTGCCGTAAAATTTATAAGGCGGTTTTATTCTTTGGGTCAGTATGGTTACAGCGATACCTCATTTAGGTAGTTTTTTTATGTTTTGGCGCTTTTATGCAATGAAAACAATTTTATATAAAAAATAATTATTTTTGCATCACTTTATTCTGCGAGCTATAACTTTTTTAATTTTTCGCTGATGATGCTGTATTGCAGCTCGTTTTTTGCGGGACAAGATGACGTTTTCAGCGGTACCATGGATATTTATATGCGTCTTTTTGATCGCGCGTTATTGCACTTTTTGTTCGGCGGTATGATAATAAATCATTATTTTTTGCTTCGTTTTTTATTTTTATTTTTTAAGAGGTTCGCTTAAGGGGTTAACTATTGGGACAGTTTTATAGGGCGGGTCATTACGGATGCGGCGATACCAAATATGTGTACTTTTATTGTGTTTTTTTTTTTTTTTATTTCCAAAAAATGAATTTATTGGGGAATATTTTTTTTTTTTAATTTATTTAGCGATTTTTTTTAAATTATTTTTACACTTTTTTTTTTTTTTTTTTTTTACTTTATTACAATGTCCCAGGGGGGACATAACTGTCCTGTGACAGATCGCTGATCACTGTGACAGATCAGCGATCTGTCACAGGCACTGCACAGGCTTCCTCATGCCTGCGCTTTGCAGGCACTGAGGAAGCCAGCTTCCTGCAGGCCCCCGGAGGTCCCCGTCGCCATATTGGATCCGGGGACCTGCAGGAAAGGAGTCCCCCCGCAGCAGTGCTGCACATTGCGCTGCCGTGGGGGGCTCAGGGAAGCAAGGAGGGAGCCCCCTCCCTACCAATGCTTCCCTTTAACCCCCGGTACACCGCGATCGCGTTTGATCGCGGTGTGCAAGGGGTTAACGTGTCGGGGGCGGTCCGTGACCGCCCCTGACACATTGTGCCGGGTGTCAGCTATGATAATTAGCTGACACTCGGCCGCGATCAGCGGCGCTCACCACGTGGGCGCCGCTGATCGCGGTGACGTAATATTCCGTCCATGGTAATTAGGTCCAGGGTCACATGGACGGAATATTAAGTCAATTGTAGGTAAGGGGTTAAGGATGATTTTACATATAAACACACGCCTCACCCTTGCTTATTTGTATGGTCATTTCTGAACAGACTATAGCCCTGCAAATTAACAGCCCAGTCATGACTCTCATCCAGCCATGTCTCAGATATCCCCACCATGTCATAATTATGTTCCAACAAAATTAATTCCAATTCCTCCATTTTGTTGGCGAGGTTTCTGGCATTAGTATACATGCACTTTTTGGATCTCTCTGTACCTCTATTCTTTCTTAACTTATTAACTGTTCTAACCCCACCCTCATGCCACCCCCACCCACAATTTCATTATTTGTGCCCAGGTCTCTATCTGCACTGTCTTCCCCTCCTATAAAATGAATACCCTCCCCCCAGTCCCTAGTTTAAACACTCCTCCAACCTTCTAGCCATTTTCTCCCCCAGCACAGCTGCACTATCCCCATTGAGGTGCAGCCCATCCATAGCGTAGAACCTGTAGCCAACTGAGAAGTCATCCCAGTTCTCCAGGAACTCAAGCCCCTCCTTCCTAAACCAATTCCTGAGCCACTTATTAACCTCCCTAATCTCCCATTGCCTCTCTGGCGTGGCACGTGGTACAGGAAGTATTTCCGAAAATACTACCTTGGAGGTCATTGCTTTAAGCTTGCAGCCTAATTCCCTGAAATCATCTTTAAGGACCTTCCACCTACCTCTAAATAACTTTGTCATTTGTGCCAATGTGCACCATGACCGCTGGATCCTCACCAGCCCCTCCCAGTAATCTATTAACCCAATCAGTGATGTGTCGGACTCGAGCGCCAGGTAGGCAGCACACCGTTCAATGATCCCTGTCTTTGTAACAGATTGCCCTATCTGTTCGCCTTATAATTGAGTCCCCCACTACCAGCACCTGTCTGGCCTGCCCTGCTCTCCTATTTCCCCCCTTACTGGAGCAGACACTCCTCCGGCTTTCAGAGGACATGCCTTGCTGCAGCAGTGCTACTCCTGCACTGACACTCCCCTCATCTGCCAACTTAGCAAACTTATTGGGGTGTGCCAGATCAGGACTAGCCTCCCTGGTGCTCTTACCTCTACCCTGCCTTCTAACTGTCACCCAGCTAGCTGTTTCACTGTCCTGCAGCTCCAACCTAGCATCCCCCCCTCATCTATCCCACTGAGCGTCTGCTCAGTGAGCAGAAGACTCCTTTCCATATTGTCTATGGATCTCAGTGTTGCCAGCTGCACATTTAGATCCAGTATTTGGGCTTCCAAATGCACAATGTGCTCACATCTCACACAGCAGTATGCACCCTCGACCAGCTGTTCAAGGATTTCATACATGCAGCAAGACATACACTGGATGGCATTGGCAATAGTGGAGCACATCCTAATGGGGATTGCACCAGACAGAAAAGATAAGTAAAAATAAATAAAAAGTATTAATAAAATATAACAGTAATTCAGTAATACCTCCCTTGGAAACTCCCTGAATCCAAAGTCACTGAATCACAAGTCACACACTTACCACAGTTCGCACTTACGCTCAGGTCACACTCAGCTCATTCACACTCGCTCAGGCAAAAGATTTAAAAGAGATTTTTTTTCCCTTTTACCAGCAAACCACCCTGCTGCTCAATGCACTTCCATTGAAATCGTTTGACACTTGTTTCCTGGCCTCTTTACACCAGCTAAAGAAGAATGACGGGCACTGGGCGATGTGCTGCTGAGAACAATGATTTTTGTTCTGGCATAAACAATCCAATCACTCGATGAACAGGCAGCATTTTGCTTGTTTAGTAAAATAAACCATATAGTTCTATACATAGTATAATGTGCCCCATAGTCCTCCACATAGTATGATGCACTTCATAGTCCTCCATATTGTATAATGCACAAGCCATAGTCCTCAATATAGTATAATGTACCCCATATCCCTCCATATACCTTAATACATTTCTCATAGTCCTATATATAGTATAATACACTTCCCATAGTCCAATACACTCCCCATAGTCCTTTATATAGTAAAATATGCTCCCCATATCCATCCTATAGTATAATGCACTCACCATAGTCCTCCATAAAGTATAATGCATTCCCCATAGTCCTCCATACAGTATAATATTCCCCATAAAGTACATATAGTAAAATGCACCTCCCAGGTCCTTGATAGAGTATAATGCAGCCCCCATAAAGTAGAATCCAGCCCGCATATAGTAGAATGCACCCCATAGTCCTCAATAGAGTATAATGCATCCCCCCTCATAGAGTATAATACAACCCCCCACCTAGAGTGTAATGCAGCCCCCTCATAGAGTACAATGCAGCCACCAATTGGTATAATGCAGCCACCTCAGAGTATAAAGCAGCCATCCCATAGAATATAATGCAGACCCACATAGAGTATAATGCATCTCCCTCATAGAGTATAATGCAGCCCCAATAGAGTAAAATGTAGCCCCCATAGAGTATTATGCAGCCCCCTCATAGAGTATAATGTACATACCTCAATAATATGCTTTTAACAAAAACATGTAGTTTAATAGGGATCATGTTTTCTATCTGTCACTATTTAGGGCTACATAGGAGAGTCCAGGGACAGATGACGCATGAGCAGGGGCGCATTGAGTATAATGCAGCCCCCCTCATAGAGTATATTGCATCCCCCCACATAAAGTATAATGCAGCCACCAACTGGTATAATGCAGCCACATCAGAGTATAAGGCAGACATAGCATAGAGTATAATGCAGCCCCCTCATAAAGTATAATGCTTCCCTCTCATAGAGTATAATGTAGCCCACCTCATAGAGTATAATGCAGCCCACCTCATAGAGTATAATGCAGTCCCCCTCACAGAGTATAATGCAGCCATCAATTGGTATAATGCAGCAACCTCAAAGTATTATGCAGCCATCCCATAGCGTATAATGCAGCCCCCTTATAGAGTATAATGCATCCCCCTCATAGAGTATAATGCATCCCCCTCACAGAATGTAATGCAGCCCCCATAGATTATAATGCAGCCCCCTCATAGAATATAATGAACATACCTCAATATACCTTTAACAAAAATATGTCGTTTAATAGGGATCGTGTTTTCTGTCACTATTTAGGGTTACATAAAGGAGCCCAGGGACAGATGACGAACGAGTGGGGGTGCCATCCGTCATTATTATTCTAGGATGCCAACCTCCGCATGTAGGAATGTGCATACTAGGTGTAGATACTAGGGAGAGAGCATCTGGTCATTAGACCCTGTTTGTACGGTATCTGTGATTACATGTATATTCAGTACTATATATAAACACTAGAGGTAGTTCTACTCTATCTATTTAGTACTGAAAATTGTGATTTTTCTTTGGTACGTCAACTAATGGGTACTAAAGGGCCTGTCACACTAAGCGATATAGCTAGCAATATCACTATAACGTCACTGGTTTTTGTGACATAGCAGCGATATTGCTAGCGATATCGCTGTGTCTGATACTTACCTCCGACCGCTCCCCCGCTGGTTATCGCTGATCGCGCAAGAACGTCCTAGACCGTTTCTCGTCGTCAGCTTTCTGCTGGGCTTCCTGTGGCGCCGACGAGCGACGCGTGGACGCGGGCGGGAGTACGTCAGGATCGCCTCGTCTGACAGGTAAGTAACGACCCCCGACCCCTGCGATGACGCTGGTCAGATCTGCCTGTTTGACAGCTCACTAGTGACCACTTAGGCTAGTTTCACACTAGCGTTTTGGAGCGCAGCGACGGCCTGCGCACGGCCGCCGCTAAGCCCTGCCCCCTGCCGCGCCCCCGCTGGTAGCTCCACCCACCGGCGCATGACGCTGCATGCGCCCTGCGTCACCTATCTTTATCACAGGGGGCGCAGGCCGTGCACAGTATGTGTTTGGCGGCGCATGCGTCCTTTTGACGGTGCGCCGACCTGCGCCAAACGCAACCTGCTGCATTTTGGCGCATGCAGCGGCGGGGGCGCGGCAGGGGCAGGGCTTAGCGGCGGCCGTGCGCAGGCCGTCGCTGCGCTCCAAAACGCTAGTGTGAAACTAGCCTTAGCGATGTACCAGCGATCCTGACCGCGTCATATCACTGGTCGGGATCGCTGGTGCATCGCTAAGTGTGACAGTACCTTAAAATACTTGTGTGAGTTTAGGTTACACTGGTTTATTTGATTATCATACAAACAATTGCTGATTTTATGTGTTTGAAGACTTTTTTCTCTACCCTGCAGTATAGTTATTCTATACAATAGGATTTGTCAACCTTGATCTGCCCTCTTTGTTAGACTATCTATAATACCGAAGGACAGCCGACATAATTGATGGTGGTGCCATCTCTTTATTTTTTGCGGATGCCACCCCCTGTAGTTGGTGGGTGCTTATTGAATAGAATGTTATAAGACCTTAACACCGTTCTAACACCATTTTATATGTTATTCATTTATCTTTTCACCATTGTGATGGAAATATATATATATATATATATATATATATATATATATTTCATATAGATCTCACTTGCATATATACTCACATCTAATATATAGACTATAGTCAAATTGCTTAAAATGGTCACCACAAACTAGAAAGCTCTTCAGTACTTTCCAAGATGAAAAAGAGGAACTGACTACCAGATGTCCCGAACTAATGTCTCAAATTTTAGCTTAATTGCAGAAAAACCTTCTATTATACTTTAGGTGCTTAATCAGCTTAACCAGCATCTTGCCATGCATTAATCATGATATTCCATATATTTAGATAGCCAATAACAAAGGAGATTGACCATATGGTTATTAACTTACCACCCCTTTCTATATGCAGCTTTAAACCCATGTATGTACAATAAACAATCAGTTATTTGATGGATTGTTATTCTGTCACCACGGTGTACAGTGTCATTCTTGAGCGCTCAAAATACTTAGACTAATTGGGAATGGCCGTAGCACACACAGGGATAGATTTATCCTAACCAAATTTTCTTCACATCATGTATGCACTGTATCGACACTTGATTTATTAGGGACTTTGATTCATATTTTTAGTGCATACCTAATAAAGGCTATATTTTACAAAGGTTTTTTGAAATCTTGAATATATACCTATAATGCAGTGCCCTATATGGTATAATTCAGCCCCCTCATAGAGTATAATGCAGTCACCTCTTAGAGTACAATGCAGCCCCCACACACAATATAATGCAGCTCCCTCACACAAAGTATAATGCAGTACCCCCAAACAGTTTAATGCAGCCCCCTACACACAGTAAAATGCAGCCCCCCCACCGCATGCACAGTGTAACGCAGTCCACCCACACCAGTATAATGCAGCCCCCATTTCCACACAGAGTATAATGCAGCCCCCCACAAACACAATGTAATGCAGCTCCCCCATATACAGGATAATTCAGACACACACCGAATAATGCAGCCCCCCCACACACAGTATAATGCAGACACACACACAAAGTATAATGCTATCCACCATATACAAACACACTATGCAGCCCCACAGTCCAGCAGTAAAATAAAAAATAAATAAATACAATACTTACCTCTCCCTGCTCCCACGCAGCTCTGGCTTCTGCAGCGCATCTCATCAGCTCCACTGCCGGCACAGCCTGGCGCACGATGAATTGACGTCATCGCGCACCCACTGTGTCAGAGTCAGAGGGGGAGTGATGGGAGAGGGAGTGGCATCTGACGCGCTTTCCTCCTTAATAATAATCTTTATTTTTATATAGCGCTAACATATTCCGCAGCGCTTTACATTTTGCACTCATCATCACTGTCCCCGATGGGGCTCACAATCTAAATTCCCTATTAGTATGTCTTTTAGAATGTGGGAGGAAACCGGAGTGCCCGGAGGAAACCCACGCAAACACGGGGAGAACATACAAACTCCTTGCAGATGTTGTCCTTGGTGGGATTCGAACCCAGGGCAGCGCTAACCACTGAGCCACCGTGCCGCCTCCTTCATTGCTTTCAACTGTATCGGCATCGGAAGTTGAATGCAAGATGCTGGGGCGGCGCCGGGCCCCCCTTACTCACAGGCCCCATAGCGGACAAGAGGTGTGCCTCTGTCAGCTGCATGCCACTGGCTGGAGGCCTCTGGGGCAGTGGGGGCCCTATGCAGATGCATAGCCTGTCTGCCCAAACATAGGCCATGCTTATAGTTTCATGGTTCCCATAGTAAAAATATAGAACTTTGAGTACATACAACAGTTAAACAGCAACTGGCATTGAATGAAAGACACATACAATTGTCTGTACAATTGATTGGAGTTGGATTGATAATACCATACTGATAGCATGCTATAACCCAGACTGTACAGCTCTGTGAAAAATTAAGAGACCACTGCAAAGTTTGACTGATTTTTCTCTTTATAGGTATATTTTTGAGTAAAATGTAAATTGCTCTTTTATTCTATAAACTACTGACAACAAGTCTTCGAATTTCCAAACACTAAATTTTGTATTTATTTTCAGAAAATGAGAAATGGTCAAAAGAACAAAAAATGCAGTGCTTGCAGAACTCAAATAATGCTAAAAAAACAAGTTCATAATCATTTAGAAACAACAATACTAATGTTTTAACTCAGGAAGAGTTCGGAAATCAATATTTTGTGGAATAACAATGATTTTTAATCACAGCTTTCATTCGTCTTGGCATGCTTTCCACCAGTCTTTCACACTGCTTTTTGGTGACCTTATGCCACTCCTGGTACAAAAATTTAAGCAGTTCTTTGTTTGATGGCTTGTGCCTATCCATCTTCCTCTTGATTACATTCCAGAAGTTTTCAATGGGGTCTGGAGATTGGGCTGGCCATGACAGGGATTTGATGTGGTAGTCCTTCATCCACACATTGATTGACCTAGCTGTGTGGCATAGCACATTGTCCTGCTGGAAGAATCAGTCCTCAGTGTTGGGGAATATTGCCTGAGCAGAATGAATCAACTGTTTTTCCCGGATAACCTTGTATGCGGCTTGATTCATACGTCCTTCGCAAAGATTAACTTGACCAATTCCAGCCTTGCTGAAGCATCCCCAGATCATCACCGATCCTCCACCAAATTTCAAAGTGGGTGCAAGACACTGTGGCTTGTACATCTCTCCAGGTCTTGTCATACTGCAATAGTAACCCACCATCAGGTACCAATGCCAGACCTGAATTAAAATATTAGGAAATTGCGGTTCATAGGGCAAACATCTGTTCACATTATATTGGTTGATCATATTTTGAGAGGTGATACTCCTCATCTGCTGATGTTGGGTTGAGAACACAACACAATTAGAGATGAACGTGGAAACTGCTGCAGTGAACCTTGGCTGGATCCAACGTGGTCCGTTATTCAACATGAGCTTGTTGTAAGAAATTTGTAGGTTTTGGTGTGATGTGCTGCTCCAGCGTGTGTATGAGCGCTGACCAACACTTACTATATGATAGTTTCTTTGTTTCACAAACAACGCATACTATTCTCGTACAATGAACACAAAGCACCAAGGGGCTTAAAAACAGAGCTCCCCCAATTAAACACCACAATGAATAAGAGCTTATCTGCAATTTTCAATTTCGTCGACGACGACAGTATAGATCGAACGGAGTTTCACTATTCAGTTCCATTATATGTTTATATCTTACTGGGGGTGCCAGGTATCATATTTCCACCATATTGATATTGATGATCTAAGGATTGATCATCAATATTTTATGACCCTTTAAATCCTTGAGAAGCTTTATAAAATTAAATCTTGCAATCTTAGTGCAACAATGTTTTTCTATCTCTGCCTCGGTTGTATAACAAAATGAAAACGATTCACGCTATAGATAAGGGTCCAATGTGCACACCCTCTTTCTCATTTATGTTTCTCTAACAGTGATTATAATAGTAAGGATGCTTTATTAAGCTATTAGTAGTGATGAGCAAGCACTAAAATGCTCGGGTGCTCGTTGCTCTGGTCGAGCAAATTGGAATACTCGGGTACTCGACCCAAGCAACAAGCCCAATGTTAGTCTATGGGAAATCCAAGCCTTTTTGCCGCAACCCCCCCCCCCCCCCCGAGGTCTTTCTAGGGTATCAAAACGTCAGAAATGTATGGGGACAGTGCACAAACGACATGGGAACATCATGGGGAACGCCCCTGGAAGCATTTCTGACTCTTAGGTCACTGCTCTGACCGATGTTGTCAGAGTGTGACGCCCCTTTTACAGGCGGACAGTAAAACATACAAAAACGAAACCAAGATGGTTTTTATAGGGAAATAGGTTAAGGAACATCCTTTCCAGGGTAATAATTTTGTATGTAAAGAAAAAGAAATAACCCCCCCAAAAATGCTCCTCCACCACTTTGGCTATATTCACACGTAGTGTTTTTGATGCGTTTTTCAACATTACCATTACTTTCAACCAATACTAATGCATTTTCTGGGAAATGTCATTGTAGCATTTAACAGCCTTAGCTGGCCATGTAGTGTGTGAAACATCAGTAGTGACACAGACAAGGTGTGCACTCTGTGGATATGAGGTAGGTGCAAGCTGAACCTGGAACTTAGTCCAGACGGTCATCCAGTGAAGAGAAAACAGCTGCACTCCGGGAAATTTTGATTTTCAATGCAAAAATTTTTTTATTGAAGACACCACAGGGGAATAGTGCTTTGAGGGAGCAGCCTCAAGAATCCTCTCGAAAGTGACTAAATCAGGAGACTTCCTCAAGACTCCAGCTCACGAACTCCGCACAAAGGATTACGAGCGGGAACGGAGGAGACTGACATCATTTGATCTACACTCAGTTACACTAGCTGAGTATCATAGGCTAAGCAGGATTCCACGTGGCCTGAGGTGCCACTTGAGACCCACGCTTTTTTCTGAGAAACCTGAATACTGCAAAAAGTTCCAAAAAACTTTAAATAAATGTTCC
Source organism: Dendrobates tinctorius (assembly GCF_039654945.1). NCBI lineage: Eukaryota > Metazoa > Chordata > Amphibia > Anura > Dendrobatidae > Dendrobates > Dendrobates tinctorius. Next base: position 55,396,562 of record NW_027361829.1, read on the forward strand.
TTGGACATTATTTTGCTCACCGTTGAACTCCTTCAAACAGGTATCGAGGAGTCTGAGGAGAAGCTGACCGCTTTTGAGGAACAATTGTCCACATCTCTCTCCGCAGCAGATTGGAGCGCCCTGAAGGCCAAAACCGACAAGGCAATAGACGAGCATCGTAAATACCTACAAGACAAGAAACGTTCAAAGTTTCATAGAGACTCCGAGGATTACTCTCTAGGTCGGGTATATCGATGGAACGACTCTGCTACCTCTAGCAACAGATGTACAAATCCTGGATATCGTCGCCAGGGATCACTCAGCACCGACAGCGACAGTTCCACAAACAGCTACTCACAAAATCGTTTTTTAGCCAAGCGCCAAAATTGCAAACCAATACCTGACCCGGAGGAGACCGATTCGGAGGGCTGCCCGGAAACAACGCAGACCGTATGACTATGAGGTCCCAGGTAAGGCCCCCAACTCGGTGGTGAACATTTCTTCCTACATGCTCGACCCCGCTGAATTGACTGTCCTCCAGCAGGGCTTGTCCTTCTGTCCAACACCCCCATGGGACAAATTCAGGTTGTCCCAAGACCTACAATTCTTTTACCGCAACCTGCGGCTCAAGACCCACTTTGGATCTCCTCAGGACTCAACCAGGAATAGGGTTCCTGCACCAGTGGAGAACCCCATTCCTGAATTAAGTATCATTAATTTTGGTCTGCGGAACAAGAGTAACTTCAACCCCCCTCAAAACTACCATGCCACTGAGGCCTATGTTGATCATGTTTATAAGGAGATCAACATGCTCCTCGACCAACATCATTCTGGGCATTTGCCGACCTATAGCAATTTCTCCCCCCTTGAGAAACAGGCCCTTCAGTCCCTTTAAAAAAATAACAAGAAAATAGTTATAAAACCAGCAGACAAGGGTGGGGCTATTGTTATACAGAACACCACAGATTATACTGCTGAAATTCTCAGGCAACTGTCCGATACATCCACATGCGAGAAAATTCCCTCTGACCCTACCATAGGTATTAGGAATAAAATTGACACACTCTTGAGGAAACATTTATCACTTAACACCATTGACTCTAAGACAGTCACATTTTTATCAAATCAGCATCCGGTGACCCCTGTCATTTATACTCTTCCCAAAATACACAAATCCCTCACCAATCCCCCTGGCAGACCAATTGTCGCTTCCACCGATTCCATCCTGGCCCCCCATCTCTATTTTTCTTGAAAAAGTACTTACGCCATTCACTAAAACCATGAGGTCATTTGTTCTCGACACGGGTCACTTTCCCATCTGAGTGTCTCCTCGTCACCTTTGATGTTAAAAGCCTCTATACCTCTATCCGGCATGATCTAGGTATTAAAGCAGTCGGTGACCTCCTCGAGCAGTCTGACTTCACTAGAAATTCTCAAAAAATGTGTCTTGATTTTCTATCTCTGATTTTACACGAGAATTTTCTCCTTTTCAGTGACCAATTCTTCCTACAGATTCAAGGCACCACAATGGGCGCAAATGTAGCGCCGGCGTACGCTAACATATATATGGACGCCTTCGAACGTGCTTTCATCTACGAAGACGCCCTATTTAGCCAACATAACATCTGTTGGCTTCGCTTCATAGATGATATTTTTTGTCTATGGACAGGTCCTCACGACACCCTGGTCTCCTTCACTGAATACCCTAACTCGATTCGCCCTGAACTCCAGTTCACATTGAACTGTAGCTCATCACAAATTTCATTTCCTGACACCTTTGTCACCAGAGAAGCCAGTGGTTACCTCTCCACTGACATCTTTTCAAAGCCCACTGACTCCAACAGTTTACTCCACTATGACAGTTGCCATCCTACTTCCATCCAACAAAGCTTGCCCCGCTCAACGTGTGACATGCATAGTATCAAACCCACAGCTTCTGCCGGAACGTCTCGCTGAAATGTCAAAAAATTTTCGGCTCGCCATTACCCTCAAAATCTCCTCAATAAAGAAAAAACTTTGGCTCTCAACCCGGTCCCTCAACAATCTGTTCAATCCAAGCCTGAACGTATTCCCTTTGTCTACACCCACCACCCCATCATGCCTAAAGTCTTTAACATCATCCGAAAACACTGGCCGATACTCGCACGGTCATATCCGCAGGTCGAGGCATTTAAGACTCCACCATTAATGTGTAAAAGAAGACCTCACAATATTCGAGACAGGGTCGTTAAAGCCAACTTGGGCAGCTTTACCCGGGTCCCCAGACAAACTTTCCTCAACACCGAGAGGAATGGCACTTTTCCCTGTTTGGGATGTGCATGCTGCGCGAATGTTATCAAATCTAGCACTATCACCCACCCACATTCTGGCAAACAGTATGCCATAAAAGGTTTCTTCACCTGTGAATCCAACAATGTTGTATACGTGGTAAAATGCCCATGTGGTTTACTTTATGTCGGTGAAACGACACAACACATCCGTGACCATATAGCGAGCCACAAATCGACCATTAGATGCAAAAAGACATGGCTTCCTCTTCCCCATCACTTCGTAGCCACTAACCACTCGGTTTCTCAATTACGCTTCCAAATATTGGAACAGGTCAAAAACCCAGGATGGGGTGGTGACCACATTAAACGCTTATGAGAAAGGGAATCCTTTTGGATTTACACCTTACAGACCTTATCACCCAAGGGCCTTAACAGGGAACTAGATATTGTTTTCAGATAAGTAATAGCACTAGTTTCTTGCTTGCCTGCTTGTTATCTGATTTTGTTGCATACGTAAAATGTGAACTTTATATTTGCAGGTATGTGTATAGCATGCTGACTTTCACTTCTTCTGTATACTAACTCTTCCTAATTTTTCAGGCGCCTTGACCCTTACATTTTACACCCATCAGGGTAAGTACTGGTATTTTTCTATTCCTATTTTTTATTTTTTTATTTTTATCTTTTTTCCTTTTCCATTTTTTTTCCATTTTTCCCATTTACTTTATATTTTTTTCCATTTTTTCATCTTCATCATTTTTTCATTATTATTATTTTAATTTATTTTTTATTATTTTTATTTTTTTTTTTAATTTTTATTATTATCAATATTTGTACTTCATTTCTTTCATTTTTTTCCATTTGTCCTATTACCATTTCATTTCATTTTTTTTTTCTTTTCATTTGTTTCTTTTCATTCTTTCATCATTTTCTTCAACATTTTTTTCATTTTTATTTCTCGTTTTTCATTTATCATTTTTACTCTCTATTCATTTCATCCCCTCTTATTTCATTCTATTTTATTTCCTTGTCCTTTTCAATCCCTTTGATCCATTTCATCCATTTATTTTATTATACTCATTTTTTTCACCTCATTCATTAATTCCTTCTTTTTATGGTCTCCTCTCACTCCTCGATTGTTTCTGTTCTATCTCCCAACCTCTTCTCCCTCCTTGCTTTGTGCCCTCCCTCTCCCCTCATCTATCTTGCTCCACGGCTCAGTCTGACACTCTCTCCTCTCTCCCCCTCCCTTCCCCCAGTGCTCCCTCCCCTTTTTTTCTTATGTCTCATCTTTCCCTTCTAGTTTCTACCTCCAGCACACAGCGCAGGCGCCCTACCAACAGCGCTACAAGCCTCGACTTCAGTACACACCACTTATGTTTCCCATACAGTAGCACACCTCAGACACTCACACTAACTTCCGGTCTTCAGGGTACTTTAACCCACTGACCACCAATGCCTGCACACTACACCACATACGGCGCTTGGTGCCCCACGCTTCCAGGTATGTCCTGCAGCATTGCTGCACTGTGCGCTACTTTAGAATGCTTTCATGCTATTAACTCTCGCATTACCTGCCCCCTCAACTCATCTCAGGACCTCTGCCTGGTCCCTGCCACACTGGACTTCTACATATGGCACTTTAGGTATGCCTCTCCTCTGTCCCTCCTATCCCCTTTCTTTTCCTTAGGCCGGGGTCACACTGGCGAATAAAACGGACGAATGCAATGCGATAAAAAATCGCATTGCATTAGAACCCATGCTTTTCTATGGGGCAGCTCACATCACGCGATTTTTTATCGCATCCGATCCTCTGACCGAGACAATCGCAGCATGCTGCGATTGTCACCGATTTTCGGATCGGATTCGACAATACAAGTCTATGGGGGCGAGAAAAAATGGGACCAAAAACGGACCCGATGTGTGAGTTGCGATTAAATCGCACCCGGTGTCTTTTTGCAAAAGCCGGCAATTCTTTATTCCATTACAGTAAAATCACAGAGACCGGTTAAATAAAGAATGAATATATCTAGACACAATATATATATATATATATATATATATATATATATATATATATATATATACACAGTCATATGTTAAAGTTTGGGCACTCCTATTAATGTTAACCTTTTTTCTTTATAACAATTTTGGTTTTTGCAACAGCTATTTCAGTTTCATATATCTAATAACTGATGGACTCAGTTATATTTCTGGATTCAAATGAGGTTTATTGTACTAACAGAAAATGTGCAATCTGCATTTTAACAAAATTTGACCGGTGCAAAAGTATGAGCACCCTTATCATTTTCTTGATTTGAACACTCTTAACTACTTTTTACTGACTTCCTGAAGCACTAAATTGGTTTTGTAACCTCATTGAGCTTTGAACTTCATAGCCAGGTGTATCAAATCATGAGAAAAGGTATTTAAGGTGGCCACTCGCAAGTAGTTCTCCTATTTGATTCTCCTATGAAGAGTGGCATCATGGGCTCCTCTAAACAACTCTCAAATGATCTGAAAACAAAGATTATTCAACATAGCTTTTCAGGGGAAGGATACAAAAAGTTGTCTCAGAGATTTAACCTGTCAGTTTCCACTGTGAGGAACATAGTAAGGAAATGGAAGAACACAGGTACAGTTCTTGTTAAGCCCAGAAGTGGCAGGCCAAGAAAAATATCAGAAAGGCAGAGAAGAAGAATGGTGAGAACAGTCAAAGACAATCCACAGACCACCTCCAAAGACCTGCAGCATCATCTTGCTGCAGATGGTGTCACTGTGCATCGGTCAACAATACAGCGCACTTTGCACAAGGAGAAGCTGTATGGGAGAGTGATGCGAAAGAAGCCATTTCTGCAAGCACGCCACAAACAGAGTCGCCTGAGGTATGCAAAAGCACATTTGGACAAGCCAGTTACATTTTGGAAGAAGGTCCTGTGGACTAATGAAACGAGATTGAGTTGTTTGGTCATACAAAAAGGCGTTATGCATGGAGGCTAAAAAACACAGCATTCCAAGAAAAACACTTGCTACCCACAGTAAAATTTGGTGGAGGTTCCATCATGCTTTGGGGCTGTGTGGCCAATGCCGGCACCGGGAATCTTGTTAAAGTTGAGGGTCGCATGGATTCAACTCAGTATCAGCAGATTCTTGACAATAATGTGCAAGAATCAGTGACGAAGTTGAGGTTACGCAGGGATTGGATATTTCAGCAAGACAATGATCCAAAACACCGCTCCAAATCTACTCAGGCATTCATGCAGAGGAACAATTACAATGTTCTGGAATGGCCATCCCAGTCCCCAGACCTGAATATCATTGAACATCTGTGGGATGATTTGAAGCGGGCTGTCCATGCTCGGCGACCATCAAACTTAACTGAACTGGAATTGTTTTGTAAACAGGAATGGTCACAAATACCTTCATCCAGGATCCAGGAACTCATTAATAGCTACAGGAAGCGACTAGAGGCTGTTATTTTTGCAAAAGGAGGATCTACGACATATTAATGTCACTTTTATGTTGAGGTGCCCATACTTTTGCACCAGTCAAATTTTGTTAAAATGCAGATTGCACATTTTCTGTTAGTACAATTAACCTCATTTGAATCCAGAAATATAACTGAGTCCATCAGTTATTAGATATATGAAACTGAAATAGCTGTTGCAAAAACCAAAATTGTTATAAAGAAAAAAAAAAGGTTAACATTAATAGGGGTGCCCAAACTTTAACATATGACTGTATATGTATATATATATATATATTTTATACATGTCATAGAGACACATTTATACATATATTTCTAATTCATACAGTTCATCAAAGCAGAATAGTCGCAAGAAACATTTGCCGGCTTTTGTATAATTATGCTCCTGCCCGACATGAAATGACACATGGTTTACATATAGTTAACCATTTCATTTAATGTTTTTTTTGTTATGTCTATCACTATTAATTAGATGAGTGTTTGTGGGTAAAATTATGGAGTTAAGGGGTTAATTCGTTGTATTAAATTACGGGGACTCCCTGCAGCCTCAGTGACGTCAGCAGGAGTCCCCGTTTTTAATACAACAAATTAACCCCTTAAATTAACCCCTACAACTCCATAATTTTACCCACAAACACTCATCTAATTAATAGTGATAGACATAACAAAAAAAAACATGAAATGAAATGGTTAACTCTATGTAAACCATGTGTCATTTCATGTCGGGCAGGAGAATAAATATCCAAAAGCCGGCAAATATTTCTGCGGCTATTCTGCTTTGATGAACTGTATGAATTAGAAATATATGTATAAATGTGTCTCTATGACATGTATAAAATATATATATATATATATAAATATATATATATATATATGTGTGTCTAGATCTATTAATTCGTTTGTGTGGGGAAACCTGTCATTGGGCTCCATTATATGTCCATTTTGCTATCCTGCGAGAAAATCTCGCCAGACGGATGTCAAAAGGATCCTTACATGCAATTAAAATCGCATCAATGAAGAAAAATTGCATCAAAAACGCATCACTGGTTAAGATAAGAAACCTTTGTGCGATTTCGGACCGTTAAAATGGGACCAATTTTTTATTAGTTGTGTGTGACTCCAGCCTTACTGCAGTTTCCTATACTGGTCCAAACCTCTTGTTTTTTTCATCCTTTTTTCAGCTCCTCCTGCACATTCATACTGCCGTGATTGCTTCTTTTTCTCTTGTGCTTTAAGGTCAGTCTCCCTGCTTGCACTATGCACTGCCTAATTATGTTGCATTTATGTAATTTGCTCTATCATGCCGGCCTCGCCATAACCCAGCTCCACGGCAGCGTCAATCAATATTTACTGGCTCTAACTCCAATATCCTATGGGGTAACTTATTGATTTGTACAATTTTGTTCTACAATGATTTTGCACACAACGATCCTGTACATGATGATTTTGTACATAGTGTAAATATGTAATTGTGCAAATTTGTATATCTGTTTAAACCTCTACAGAGTTTGTACATTTTGTGATTATCACTGCATATAGCCTAATGTCTATCTTTGCATGTGTCTTTTCTAGTGAGGTTTGAAAAAGACCCGACATAGGGTCGAAATGTTACCTCAACGCACTATTTCCGTGGTGTCTTCAATAAAAATATTTTTGCATTGAAAATCAAAATTTCCCAGAGTGCAGCTGTTTTCTCTCCACTATGTGTGAAACATCATCAGACACATCTTGTTTCATTTATGAAGGAGTGACTCTTAAAGTCACAAAGCATATTTTTATAGGGGCATCAGTTGGCATTACTATTCTTAAAGGGTCTTTATAAAACAGTGGGTCTCCTATACTGTTATTGCCTATGCATTGAGTGGCTGGGCTGCCAAAAATTAGGATGCACCCCAATACCCCTTTCACGAAATGTACAAGAGGGCCTCCTGAAAAAATGTCCCCATTATAAGAAAGTGGGTCTCCTATAGTGTTTGCCTATGCATTGAATGCAAGGCCCACCCTGCACCAAAGTTACATGCACCCCAATAAGCCTTTGAACCCATGTACTGGATGGCCACAGGAAAACCAAGTTCACATTATTCATTTGGTTCTTCCATACTGTTAGCCTATGCATTGAATGCAAGACCTGCCCTGTACCAAAGTAATGGGTACCCAATAAGCCTTTTAACAGACGTACTTCAGGGCCTCATAACACAAATATTCCCATTAGAAGAAAGTGTTTGCCTATGTATTGAATGCAAGGAATGCCCTGCACCAGTTACATGCATCACAATAACCCTTGGAACAAACGTAGAGGGGGGCCTCCTGAAAACAATGCTCCCTGTTGTGAACTCATTTTCTGGTCTGCCTCTGGTTTCTGGTGAGGGAACTGTTTGTGCTGACAGAGGAGTCATGAGTTCTCTTCCGGGCTCCCTCTGGTGGTGGCAGGAGGTAATGAAGCTGATATAATTAACAGAGACCCGCCACCTGATAATGAGGATGACGATTGGACATCTGGAGTCTCAGACTGGATTTAAGACAGCCGACTCCCTATTCCCATGCTGGTGATTTTTTCCTGCCTCCTGAGGTCTTAGTTTCCAGCTCAGTTCCTGTCTTTTCAAGCTAAGTTTTCTCTGCTAATGTTCACATTTGATTTGGTTTTGTCTATTCAGTTTTTGTGTGGTCAGCCAGCCCCGGTTGGGGCTGTGCTGAATTTCCACTCTTATGTTACTGTATGTGTCAGTTTGCTTTTTGTCCCTTATTAGATTGGCCTCTTTTTGCTCTGTTCTCAGAATATGCCAGAGTGCTGATATAGTGGGAGAAGTCTAGTGACTTCAGGGTTTTTTTTGCTATCAGAAGTGTTGGACATTTTTTGCAGTGTTTTTTGGCATGATTGCAGGCAGTATCTTTCCTTTCCTGTCCCTTCTAGTTAGTGTGGGCCCCATCGTTTGCTCAGCCTATTTTCCTACCTGTGTTTGTGCTTTCATCTTGTTTCACTGTCAATACATGTGTGGGGGCTGTCTATTCCTTTGGGGTCTGCTCTGGGGCAGTTTAAATTTCCCCTTTTCTTGCTTTAGGCTTATTTAGTCCTCCGGCTGTGACAAGGCGTCTAGAATCATCGTAGGTACGCTCCACGGCTGCTGTTAGTTGTGTGGTTAGGATCAGGGGTCTGCAATCCGCGTAGTTACCAACCTCTCTGGTTTTCTGTGACTTAGCTTGGTTTTCTTTTCCTCCTCTGTGACCCAATCATAACAGTTCCCATTATTAAGACGTGGGTCTCCCATAGTGTTTGCCTATGCATTGAATGCAAGGCCTGCCAAAAATTAGGAGGCACTCTAATGCCCCTTGAAAGAGACATGGAGGAAGGCCTCATGAAAAAATGTTCCCATTATAAAGGAGCGGGTCTCCTCTACTTGGAATGCCCATACACTAAGTGTATGGGCTGACAAACATTTCCCCCTGTGGGGTACATATTGTTTAAAAGTTTTGGACGGGAATCATAAACACCCTTTCAACAAACTAGAGTGGCTGTAGCAGCACTCAACACTGCCACCCTCGTGTTCTAGTGGTGGTGGTGGTCTGGTGGATGATGATGATGATGAGAAGGAGGAGGATGACACCAAATAGCCAAATTCAGGAAGCATATAGCCTTGTGTGGGTGTGAAGAGGTGCATGGGAATACACATCACAAAAAAACCCACTTTATTGGAGGTTAGGTTTTGCTGTTATCATTCGGTGGTGTAGAGAAGTCTGGCCCAATACAGCCCTTGTTCGTTTTCATAAGAGTCAGCCTGTCTACATTTTCAGATGACAGGCGAATGCGCTTATCAGTTATAATTCCACCAGCAGCACTAAAATCCCGCTCTGACAAAACGCTAGCGGCAGGGCAGGCCAGGATCTCCAAGGCGTGGAGAGCCAGTTCATGCCACGTGTCCAGCTTGGATACCCAATAATTAAAAGGCACAGAGGAATCACGGAGGACATTGGTACAGTCAGCAAGGTACTCCCTCAGAATCTTCCAAACATTCCATTCCTTGTGACATTACCCCGCCACTGTGGGCCAGGGTGATGGGAGGGTCTGAGAAAACTCTCCCAGAACTTTGCCTGTGTTCCCCTGCCTCTTCTGAATTGGAGTTGTGTCTCTTGGCTGTACTCCTTGGTTATCCAACGAACTGTGACGTCTGCCACCAGCGTTTTCAGGTGGGGATTATTTTAATAATTCCGCAACAAGGGTACTGCACCATTTTAATAGACCTGTCTGCCTCTGGAAGAAGAGACTGAAAGTTCTCCTTCTAGCGTGGGTCTAGAATTGTCACTACCCAGTAATGAGCATCACCGTAAATTTTCATAATGCGAGGGTCATGGGAAAGGCAGCGCAACATAAAGTCAGCCATGAGGGCCAGACAGGTAACAGGCAAGCCTTCCGTGTCCTCACCAACAGGACAACTGACCATGGTGTCCTCCTCCTCCTTCTCCTCATCCTCCTCCCTGTCCTCAAGCCATCCACGCTGAACAGACGGTATGACAGTTGTGCTTGTAGTACCGTCTATAGCGCATGAAAGTAGCTCCTGTTCTTCCTCCTCCTCTTCCTCATTGTCAACCAATCCACGTTGGGATGACATAAGGAGGGCTGTGTGTAATTACCCTGTATGCTTCCTTTCTCCATGTCCTCATGCTCCGCCTGCAATGCATCCTCTTTTATTGTGAGCAGAGAGCATTTCAGAATGCAGAGAAGCAGGATGGTGATGCTAATTGCAGCGTCATCGCCGCTCACCATCTTGGTGGATTCATCAAAGTTTTGGAGGATGGTACATATGTCTGTCATCCATGTCCACTCCTGAGGCCTTATGTGTGGAGTCTGACCTGAATAACGATGGCATTGTTGATGCTGGTAGTCAACAACAGCCCTTTTCAGCTCACAAATCCTTTCCAACATATGTAGTGTAGCGTTCCAACACGTGGGGACATCACACACCAGTCGGTGAGACAGAAGCTGCAAATGCTGCTGAAGCACAACAAGTGCAGCGGAAGCTGGGGCTGCCTTTTGAAAATGGGCACACAGGTGGTGTACTTCAAGCAGATCCAGCAGCTCTGTGTAGCTTTTGAGAAAATGTTGAACAACGAGGTTAAGCACATGGGCCAGGCATGGTACATGTGAGCTCGCCTCTCTTCAGAGCCGCGACCAGGTTGCAGCCATTGTCACACATGACCTGGCCTGCCTGTAGGTTCAGCGTTGTTAGCCACACATCTGCCTGCTCTTTCAGAGCTGTCCACAACTCTTCAGCATTGTGCGGTTTGTCAAATAAGCATATTAGCTTCAGTACAGCCTGTTGATGCTTGACTGAGGCAGTGCTGCAATGCTTCCAGCTTGTGACTGATGTGCTCATTTCAGAGATAAAGGCTGAAGAGGAAGAGGAGGAGGTGCAGGAGCTGTAGACTGTGGGGGCAACCCTGATTGTCGTAGGTCCCGGAATCCTTGGCGTCGGGAGGACGTGTTCCATTCCAAGGTCCGTCTGGGTCCCCTCCTTCCACTGTGTTAACCCAGTGTGCCATCAGCGAGATGTAGCATCTCTGCCCAAAAAACACTTGTTCACATGTCCGTGGTTAGGTGGACTTTCCAAGTAACAGCATTGTTCAGGGTACGGGTAGTGTTGAGGGACACATGCTTGTGTTATGTGGGGATGGCACACCAAGAGAAATATTGGCGGCTGGGGACTGAGTACTTTAGGACGGTCGCAGCCATCAGGTTTCGGAAAGCTTCTGTCTCCAAAAGCCTAAAAGGCAACATTTCGACTGCAAGCAGACAAGAAATGTGTAAACTTAGTACTGTGGCCTGTGGGGCGTTGGCTGCGTATTTCTGCTTCCATTCTAATGACTGGGGTATGGACAACTGAAGGCTGTGCTGGGACAAGGACGTGGACGTACTTGATGATGGTGGTAGTTGAGTGTGGGCAACGACAGGTGCAGGGCAGGAGGCATCTTCGCATGCACCGTGGATAGTGGATTGGCTTGCACACACAACAGTGGAAGAAGCAGTGTTTTCACCCACAGACACTGTTCCTGGAGCCTGGGATTCGGCCCACAAAGTCGGGTGCTTTGTTGCCATGTGCCTGATCATGCTGGTGGTGGTCAGGCTGTTAGTTTTGCTAACCTGCTGATGCGAGCATGGCAGGTGGTGCAAATGGTCTGTTTGGGGTTATTGGCAGAGTCTTTAATAAACAACCAGAAAAGAAACAGCCAACAGCACACGAATTGAATAGGATGCACGTTCAAAGGGACCCAGGACCCAAAGGGACCAACATATGGCCAAAAATCAAAAAGAGGAACAGCATCCACTCCAGGTGTAGAGGTTAATGTCTTTTTATTCTGCCAAAAGATAGATACGACGTTTCGACCAGAAGGTCTTTATCAAGTACTTGATAAAGACCTTCTGGTCGAAACGTCGTATCTATCTTTTGGCAGAATAAAAAGACATTAACCTCTTCACCTGGAGTGGATGCTGTTCCTCTTTTTGATTTTTTAATAAACAACCAGACTCGGGAAGACATAACAGTTGTACTGCCAACTTCCGTCATGCTGTTGTTATGAGGATCGGGTTGCCCTCCTTCCGTCTGCGGGCAACACACTGCTCCTTCCTGCCTGTTGGGGTGCTATGCCTCCCTCCCCCTGTGTACTGCTGTCATCACTCTGCATGTCCTCCTGCCAGGTTGGGTCAGTTACTATATCATCCACCACCTCAGATTCCACTTCCACAGCCTGGTCCTCCTCCTGACTTGCTGGCAATTGTGTCTCATCATCGTCCACCTCTTGTGATACATTCCTACCGTTGCCTTTGTGTTACCATGGCTGCTCAAATATTTGGGTATCGCTACATGCAATTCCATCTTGCCCTGCTTCAAGTGGACCGGGTGAAAGGTCCGAATCTATAAAGAGAAAACTGAACAGCTCTTTGGAGTGTCCAAGTGTGGGATCAGTTGCCTCTGGGCACTTGGCATGGTGGGAGGAAGGAGGATGAGGGCGAGGAATATGCGGTCCAGACTCACAGCTACTCAGACTTGACCGTGTGGAAGACAGGGTGGTAGCGGTGGTGGCAAACTGACTGGAAGCATTATCTGCTAACGAACCAACAACTGTTTCAACTGCTCTGGTTTCAATAGTGATGTCCTTCTGCAGGCCCCCAGTAATTGGGTCATGAAGGGCGAGCGAGAAGATGTGGGTGTTTGTGTGGCACAATTTCAGCTTGCCCACGGCCTCGGCGTCTGCATGCACCATCACCATCACGTCCACTTCCCCGTCCCTTGCCATGCGCCTTGCCCATTTTAAATGGACTACAATATTTTGCACTTTCACTACAAATGGCTGAATTGGTAGCAAACTTGTCTGTGATCCGTGTGCGGGAAAACCACACTTTAAAATATCTGGACTGAGGTAAAAATTTATTTTTGGTTATCAAACTGGTGTAAATAACTAGGGTAATACACAGCAAAAAACAGTAGAATGTAGGCCTGAAATGCCAAAATTTGTAGTCCACAGATAGATCTGGCATTTGACGGAAAAAACAGACTGTTCAATATGTGGCCTGTAATTTAAATTTTGTACCCTAAAGTAATGTATAGAAATAGGGTTACAGACAGCAAATACGGTGGAATGTAGGCCTGAAATGCCACAATTTGTAGGCCACAGATAGTTCAGGCGTCTGACAGAGATAGCACACTGTTACCCCCCTTCTGCCAGATAACGTACTATCCTGTCCATGTGCCCTGGGACTTAATTCCCATGGAAGGGATAGTACGTCATCATCAATCAGCCGCGCTCACGGGGGAAGCATGGCTGATCACGGCCAGGTGTCAGCTTATTATCACAGCTGACACCCAGCACTTATTCTCTGGAGTAGTCACGGACCTCTCCCGGCACTTTAACCTCCAGCACACTGCGATCAAACATGATCACAGCATTCCGAGAGCAGGCAGAGAGGCTGTCAGCTGTGACAACCCCTCTGCCTTTGAATCGGAGACCCCGCGGCATGTCGCAGGGTCCCAATCGCTGTCATGGAGACCCGATGTCGTCTTGACGACATCCGAGTCTCCAGGCCTGAGAGACTTCCTGTCATACGCAGTGCATGTCAGGAAGTCTGTCAGGTCAGTGCACAAAAGCTGCAGCGCTGACAGTTTCTATAGCATGCAGATCTGCATGCTATAGAAGCGATCAGCCTGCACAAAATGAGAGTCCCATAGTGAGACAAAGAAATAAATTAAAAAAAAAAATAATAATTGTAAAAATATTTTAACCCCTTCCTGACATCAGACGTACTATCCCATCCATGGGAGCCGGGCCCTTATGCCCATGGACGGGATAGTACGTCTAGCGCGATCAGCGGCGCCCACGTGGTGAGCGCCGCTGATCGCGGCCGGGTGTCAGCTGATTATCACAGCTGACACCCGGCACTATGTGTCAGGGGCGGTCACGGACCGCTCCCGACACGTTAACCCCTTGCACACCGCGATCAAACATGATCGCGGTGTACCGGGAGTTAAAGGGAAGCATCGGCACGGAGGGGGCTCCCTCCGTGCTTCCCTGAGCCCCCCACGGCAGCGCATTGTTCAGCGCTGCTGCGGGGGACTCCTTTCCTCCAGGCCCCCAGATCCAAGATGGCGACGGGGGCCTTCGGGGGCCTGGAGGAAGCTGGCTTCCTCAGTGCCTGCAAAGCGCAGGCATGAGGAAGCCTTGTGCACTGCCTGTGACAGATTGCTGATCTGTCACAGTGATCTGTGATGTGACAGATCAGCGATCTGTCACAGGACAGTGATGTCCCACCTGGGACTATGTAATAAAGTAAAAAAAAAATTAAAAAAAAATGTAAAAATAATTTTAAAAAAATCGCCAAATAAATTAGTAAAAAAAAAAAAAAAATATTCCCCAATAAATTCATTTTTTGAAAATAAAAAAAAAAAAAAAACAATAAAAGTACACATATTAGGTATCGCCGCGTCCGTAACGACCCGCCCTATAAAACTGTCCCATTAGTTAACCCCTTTAGTGAACCCCTTAAAAAATAAAAATAAAAAAACGAAGCAAAAAATAATGATTTATTATCATACCGCCAAACAAAAAGTGCAATAACGCGCGATCAAAAAGACGCATATAAATATCCATGGTACCGCTGAAAACGTCATCTTGTCCCGCAAAAAACAAGCTGCCACACAGCATCATCATTGAAAAAATAAAAAAGTTATAACTCGCAGAATAAAGCGATGCAAAAATAATTATTTTTTATATAAAATAGTTTTCATTGCATAAAACCGACAAAACATAAAAAAACGACCTAAATGAGGTATCGTTGTAACCGTACTGACCCGAAGAATAAAACCGCTTTATCAATTTTACCGCATGCGGAACAGTGTAAACGCACCCCCCCAAAAGAAATTCATGAAACGCTGGTTTTTGTTCATTCTGCGTCCCAAAAATCGGAATAAAAAGCGATCAAAAAATGTCACATGCCCGAAAATGGTACCAATAAAAACGTCAACTCGTCCAGCAAAAAATAGGACCTCACATGACTCGGTGGGTCAAAATACGGAAAAATTATAGCTCTCAATATGTGGTGATGCAAAAACTATTTTTACAATAAAAAGCGTCTTTTAGCGTGCGACAGCTGCCAAAAATAAAAACCGCCATAAATAGTAAATCAAACCCCCCGTTATCACCCCCTTAGTTAGGGAAAAATAATAAAAAATTTAAAAAATGTATTTATTTCCATTTTCCCATTAGGGCTAGGGTTAGGGCTAGGGTTAGGGCTGAGATTAGGGTTAGGGGTGTGTTGGGGTTCGGGTTGGAGTTAGAATTGGGGGTTTCCACTGTTTGGGCACATCAGGGGCTCTCCAAATGCAACATTGCGTCTGATCTCAATTCCAGCCAATTCTGAGTTGAAAAAGTCATATGGTGCTCCTTCCCTTCCAAGCTCTGCCATGCGCCCAAACAGTGTTTTACACCCACATGTAGGGTATCAGCCTACTCAGGACAATTTGCAAAACAATTTTTGGGGTCCAATTTCTCCTGTTACCCTTAGGAAAATAAAAAATTGGGGGCAAAAATATCATTTTTGTGGAAAAAAATGATTTTTTTATTTTCACGTCCGAGCGTTATAAACTTCTGTGAAGCCCTTGGGGGTTCAAAGTGCTCACCTCACATCTAGATAAGTTCCTTAGGGGGTCTAGTTTTCAAAATGGGGTCATTTGTGGGGGGTTTCCACTGTTTAGGTACATTAGGGGCTCTCCAAAGGCAACATGACACCCGCAGACCATTCCATCAAAGTCTGCATTCCAAAACGTCACTACTTCCCTTCCGAGCCCTGACGTGTGTCCATACAGTAGTTTTCTCCCACATATGGGGTGTCAGCGTACTCAGGACAAATTGGACAACAACTTTTGGGGTTCAATTTCTCCTGTTACCCTTGGGAAAATAAAAAAATTGGGGATTAATTGATCATGTTTGTGGAAAAAATATGATTTTTTTATTTTCATGCCCTGGCATTATAAACTTCTGTGAAGCCCTTGGGGGTTCAAAGTGCTCACCTCACATCTAGATAAGTTCCTTAGGGGGTCTAGTTTTCAAAATGGGGTCATTTGTGGGGGGTTTCCACTGTTTAGGTACATTAGGGGCTCTCCAAAGGCAACATGACACCCGCAGACCATTCCATCAATGTCTGCATTCCAAAACGTCACTACTTCCCTTCCGAGCCCTGACGTGTGTCCATACAGTAGTTTTCTCCCACATATGGGGTGTCAGCTTACTCAGGACAAATTGGACAACAACTTTTGGGGTTCAATTTCTCCTGTTACCCTTGGGAAAATAAAAAAATGGTGACTAAAAGATCATGTTTGTGGAAAAAAAATGAATTTTTTATTTTCACGCCCGGGCGTTATAAACTTCTGTGAAGCACTGGGGGGTTCAAAGTGCTCACCACACATCTAGATAAGTTCCTTGGGGGGTCTAGTTTCCAAAATGGTGTCATTTGTGGGGGGTTTCCACTGTTTAGGTACATCAGGGGTTTTCCAATCGCGACATGGTGTCCGATCTCAATTCCAGCCAAAAACGTCAAATGGCGCTGCTTCCCTTCCGAGCTCTGCCATGCGCCCAAATAGTGGTTTACCCCCACATGTGGGGTATCAGCGTACTCAGGACAAATTGCACAATAACTTTTAGGGTGCTGTTACCCTTGGAAAAATAAGAATTGAGGGTGAAAAGATCATTTTTTTGGAAAAAATATGATTTTTTAATTGTACGGCTTTATGTTATAAACTTCTGTGAAGCCCTTGGGGGTTCAAAGTTCTCACCACACATCTAGATAAGTTCCTTAGGGGGTCTAGTTTCCAAAATGGTGTCATTTGTGGGGGGTTTCCACTGTTTTGGTACATCAGGGGTTTTCCAATCGCGACATGATGTCCGATCTCAATTCCAGCCAAAAACGTCAAATGGCGCTGCTTCCCTTCCGAGCTCTGCCATGCGCCCAAATAGTGGTTTACCCCCACATGTGGGGTATCAGCATACTCAGGACAAATTGCACAATAACTTTTAGGGTCCTGTTAGCCTTGGTAAAATAAAAATTTGGGTGAAAAGATCATTTTTGTGGAAAAAATATGATTTTTTAATTGTACCGCTGTACGTTATAAACTTCTGTAAAGCCCTTGTGGGTTCAAAGTTCTCACCACATATCTAGATAAGTTCCTTGGGGGGGTCTAGTTTCCAAAATGGGGTCACTTGGGGGGTTTCCACTGTTTAGGTACATCAGGGGCTCTCCAAACGCGGCATGGCGTCCGATCTGAATTCCAGCCAATTTTGCATTGAAAAAGTCAAACGGAGCTCCTTCCATTCTGAACTCTGCCATGCGCCGAAACAGTCATTCCCCCCCACAAATCAGGTATCAGCGTACTCAGGACAAATTGCACAATAACTTTTGCAGTCCAATTTCTCCTGTTACCCTTGGTAAAATAAAAAAAATTGAACCTGAAATATTTTTTTTGTGAAAAAAAATTAGATGTTCATTTTTTTTTAAATATTCAAAAAAATTCCTGTGACGCACCTAAAGGGTTAATAAACTTCTTGAATGTGGTTTTGAGCACCTTAAGGGGTGCAGTTTTTAGAATGGTGTCACTTTTGGGTATTTTCTATCATATAGACCCCTCAAAGTGGCTTCAAATGTGATGTGGTCCTAAAAATAAAATGGTGTTGTAAAAATGAGAAATCGCTGGTCAACTTTTAACCCTTAACTTCCTAACAAAAAAAAATTTTGGTTCCAAAATTGTGCTGATGTAAAGTAAACATGTGGGAAATGTTAGTTATCAAGTTTTTTGTGTGCCGTATCTCTGTGATTTAAGGGCATAAAAATTCAAAGTTGGAAAATTGCGAAATTTTCAAAATTTTTGCCAAATTTACGTTTTTTTCACAAATAAACGCAAGTTATTTGAATGAAATTTTACCACTAACATGAAGTACAATATGTCACGAGAAAACAATGTCAGAATCACCGGGATCTATAGAAGCGTTCCAGAGTTATGACCTCATAAAGGTACAGTGGTCAGAATTGTAAAAATTGGCCCGGTCATGAATGTGCAAACCACCCTTGGGGGTGAAGGGGTTAACAAAATAATAAAAAATAATAATAAAAAATCAATATTTATTCTAACATTAAATCAATATTAGAATAAAAAAATCTAAACAATAAAAGAACACATATTTAGTATCCCCGCTTCCGTAACGAACCGACCTATAATTGTCCCACTAGTTAACCCCTTTAGTGAAAACCATTAAAAAAAAGCCAAAAAACAATGCTTTATCATTATACCGCCAAACAAAAATTGGAATAACACGCGATCAAAACGACAGATATAAATAAATGTAGTATCGCTGAAAATGTCATGCTGTCCGACAAAAAGGAGCTGCCATACAGTGTCATCAGCAAAAAAATAAAAAATAGTTATAGATCTCAGAATAAAGCGATGCTAAAATAATTATTTTTTATACAAATGAGTTTTTATTGCATAAAAGTGTCAAAACATTTATTTATTTCCATTTTCCCATTAGGGTTAGGGTTGGGCCTGTGGTTAGGGTTAGGGTTGGGGCTAAAGCTAGGGTTAGGGATGGGGCTAAAGTTAGGGTTAGGGCTAAAGTTGGGACTAGGGTTAGGGTTGGTATTAGGGTTAGGGTTGGAATTAGGGTTAGGGTTGGGATTACGGTTAGGGTTAGGATTAGGGTTAGGGGTGTGTTAGGGTTAGGTTTGTGGCTAGGTTTATGGTTACGGCGTCAGATCTCAATTCCAGCCACTTTTGCATTGAAAAGTCAAACGGCGCTCCTTCCGTTCCGAGCTCTGCCATGCACCCAAACAGTGGTTTACCTGCATATATAGGGTATCAGTGTACTCAGGACAAATTATACAGCAACATTTGGTGTCCAATTTCTCCTGTTACTCTTGGTCAAATAAAACAAATTGGATCTGAATTAAAAATTGTGAAAAAAAGTTAAATGTTCATTTTTTTTAATCATTCCAAAAATTCCTTTAAAGCACCGTAAGGGTTAATGAACTTCAGGAATGTGATTTTGAGCACATTCAGGGGTGCAGTTTTTAGAATGATGTCACTTTTGGGTATTTTCTATGATATAGACCCCTCAAAGTGACTTCAAATGTGATGTGGTCCCTAAAAAAAATTGTGTTGTAAAAATGAGAAACTGCTGGTCAACTTTTAACCCTTATAATGTTCTAATAAAAAAATCTTGGTTCCAAAATTCTGCTGATGTAACGTAGACATGTGGGAAATGTTATTTATTAACTATTTTGTGTGAAATATTTCTATGTTTTAAAGGCATTAAAATTCATGAGGCATGAAAGTTGGAAAATTGCAAAATTTTCTAAATTTTCACCAAATTTCCATTTTTTCACAAATAAACGCAAGTGTCATATCAAAGAAATTTTACCACTATCATGAAGTACAATATGTCAAGAGAAAACAGTGTCAGAATCACCAGGATCCATGGAAGCATTCCAGAGTTATTACCTCATAAAGGGACAGTGGTCAGAATTGTAAAAATTGGCATAAAGGGACATAGAATCATAGAATCATAGAGTTGGAAGGGACCTTCTGGGCCATCTGGTCCAACCCCCTGCTCAAAGCAGAATTCGCTAAATCATCCCAGACAGATGTCTGTCCAGCCTCTGTTTGAAGACTTCTATTGAAGGATAACTTACCACCTCTCATGGCAGCCTGTTCCACTCATTGATCACTCTGTCAAAAAGTTTTTTCTAATATCTAATCTGTGTCTCCTCCCACTCAGTTTCATCTCATTGCTTCTAGTCTTTCCTTGTGCAAATGAGAATAAAGATGATCCTTCTACAATGTGACAGCCCTTGAGATATTTGTAGACATCTATTAAGTCTCCTCTCAGTCTTATCTTCTCCAAGCTAAACATTCCCAAATCCTGCAACCTTTCCTCATAAGACAGGGTTTGCAGACCAGTCACCATTCTTGTCACTCTTTTCTGAACTTGCTCCAGTTTGTTGATGTCTTTTTAAAATGTGGCACCCAAAACTGGACACAGTTTTCCAGATGAGGTCTGACCAAAGAGGAGTAGAGGGCAATAATGACTTCACGTGATCTAAACTGTATGCTTCTGTTAATACATCCTAAAATTGCATTTGCCTTTTTTGCTCCTGCATCACACTGTTGACCCATATTCAGTCTGTGATCTATTAGTATACCCAAGTCTTTTTCACATGTGCTGTTGTTTAGCCCTATTCCTCCCATTCTGTATATGCTTTTTTCATTTTTATTGCCCAGATGTAGTACTTTGCATTTTTCGCTTTTTAAAAACCATTCTGCTAGTTGCTGCCCACTGCTCCAGTTTATTTATATCTTTGTGAATCCTCTCTCTTCTCTAGTATTAGCTATCCCTCCTAGCTTTGTGTCATCAGCAAATTTAATCAGTTTACCCTCAATTCCTTCATCTAAATCGTTGATAAAGATGTTGAACAATACAGGGCCCAGGACAGAGCCCTGTGGTACCCCACTTGAGACATTCTTCCAACTGGATGTGCAGCCATTTACGACCACTCTTTGGGTCCGATCACTAAGCCAGTTATGAATCCACCTAACAGTTGCCTTGTCTATTCCATACTTAGCCATTTTTTCAATAAGGATTGTGTCAAATGCTTTGCTGAAGTCAAGATATACTATATCTACAATCATTGATTCTGTCATAGAAGGAAATTAAGTTAGTCTGACATGACTTATTAGTTACAAACCCATGCTGACTTTGTTTAATCAATCCATTCTTGTCCAGGTACTTACATACATGTTGTTTAATAATTTGTTCAAAGATCTTTCCTGGTATAGAAGTCAGACTCAACGGGCCTATAGTTGCCTGGGTCCACCTCCTTCCCCTTTTAGAAGATATGAACAACATTTGCCCTTCTATAGTCTTTTGGGACTTCTCCTGTTCTCCAAGAATTTTCAAAGATTATGGAGAGGGGTTCAAAAATTTCTTCTGCTATCTCCTTCAGTACTCTGGGGTGTAATTCATCTGGACCTGGAGACTTGAATTCATGTATGTTAGCTAAGTGTTTCCTCACTATCATTCTGTTTATAGATATCCTGGACTCTTCTATTCCCTTAATAGGACAGTGAAGAACAGTTGATGTTACATTTCCTTTCTGAGAGAAAACAGATGCAAAATAGGAATTTAAAAGTTCGGCCTTCTCAACATCCTGTTTTACCATTTCATCATTTTCATCCTGTAAAAATTCTATAGCATCTTTGACTTTTCTTTTACTTTTGACATATCCCCAAAATCCTTTATTATTGCTTTTGACGTCTCTTGCAAGCCTCAATTCATTGTCAGATTTAAATAATCTGATTTGTGCCCTGCAGGTTCTGCAGACAGCATTATATTCTTCTTTAGATATGCTTCCCTCTTTCCGTTTTATAAACATTTATTTCTTCCTTTTTAGCATGTGCTTAAGTTCTGTGTTAATCAATCCTAGTTTCCTTTAATGCTTCCTATTCTTCCCTCTTTTCGGAATTGTTAACAATTGTGCTTTGAGAATTTCATTTTTCAAGATTTCCCATCCTTACTGGACATTTTTTTCCTTAAGGATATCCTGCCATTGGATCCCTCCAATTCTCTTTCTGAATCCCTTAAAATCTGCCTTTCTGAAATCTAACCTTGACGTCCGAGTCTTCACAGGTCTTCCTCCCCTAGTTATCCAAAATTCTAAAATAGCATGGTCGCTACCTCCTAGGGTCCCAGCCACTTTTACCTCCTCAACAATTTCCTTCCTGTTTATAAGGATTAGATCCAAGGTAGCAGTTCCCCTTGTTTTCTCCCCTACCTTTTGGAAGACAGAGTTGTCAGCAAGAAAGGATAAGAATTTCCTTGACCTCTTAGTTTTGCCTGAGAGAGATTCCCAACAAATGTCAGGATAGTTGAAATCTCCCATGACAACTATGTCATATTTTTTGAAGAACTTGGCCATTTGATGCATAAAGAGTTCATCCATATTTTCAGCTTGCACAGGCGGCCTGTAGTAAATGCCTACAATGGTGTCCTTTCTATTGTTCTGTCCTTGTATTCTTACCCAAACAGTTTCCACAGAACTCCCAGTCTCTGAAGCTTCAATCTCTGTGCAGATATACACGTTTCTAACATACAATGCGACACCTCCTCCTCGTTTATCAAGTATGTTTCTTGCAAATAAGCTGTATCCTTCTAGCCTTGTATTCCAATCATGTGTATTGTCCCACCAAGTTTCAGTGATTCCAATGACCTATTTATTTTCCTGCGTTAGTAGTTCCTCCTTGTTTGTTGCCCATGCTTTGTGCATTAGTATAGAAACATTTTAGTTTGTGATTGGTTTCTCTTTCTCCAATAATTTTATTATTTAGATTTTTTTGTCTTTGTTCTTCCTTTACACTTCTAATAGCAGAGTTCTCAATAGCATTTGTCAGATGTATGGCTTTTTCTGGCCTTTTGCTTCCCTTCCCACATTGTTCTAGTTTAAGGTTCTCCTGATGAGCGTAGCAAGGCGACTTCCAAATACATGTTTTCCAGTCTTCGTAAGGTGCACCCCATCTCTAGCAAGTAGTCCATCGTATAGGTAATTCACTCCGTGATCCAGAAATCCAAATTCTTTCTGACGACACCATCGATGTAGCCAGTTGTTCAATCTAAGGGTTAAATATGTGGCCTAGATTTTTTTTTGCCACCAAAATTGTGTCAATAAGTAGGCTATGACACTACAAAAAATTCTTTGAAGGACTAAAATTGTAAAATATTTAGCGCAAGCGCGATATGCGATGTGTGTGGTGGACAAAACACAGTGTTAGGGTGTGTGCACACGCTGCGGATTCTGCTGCGGTTCCACAGTGGATTTGGCTGCTGTGGTTCTGCAGCAGTTTGTGCTGCGGAGTACAGTACCATTATTCCCTATGGGAATACAAAACCGCAGTGCAGACGGTGCGGATTTTTCCGTGCGGTTTTCCTGCGGTTTTGAAACCACAGAAAGAATTGACATGTCAATTCTTTCTGCGGATTCCGCAGCGGTTTCCTATCTCCACCATTGAGGAGATGAAAAACCGCAGGGCAAAACCGCAGAGCAATCCACAGGTAAAACCGCAGGTCTTTTGACCTGCAGATTTACCTGCGGATTTTACAAAATCCGCGCTGCCAAATCCGCACTGCAATCCGCAGTGTGTGCACGTACCCTGAAATATATGAACTGTCGCTCAATATTTTTTGGCCAAGCTAAATATTTTTTTCTTACCTAAATATTTTTTGGTCACCAAAATGGTGCTAAAAAATATAAGACACTCCAAAAATACTACAGTATCACAAAAAATGCCAGAATTTTCTGCGCACTCAGATGTGATGACTGGAATGGGCAAAGCCATTTAAAATTTCTGGATTTTCACGCTGTAGTATTAAAAGGATCTGGCTGTAGTCTGCAGTGTAAACAAGCAAATGGAGAAAAAAAAGGGGGTCTGGACTGCTTTGGATTAAAATAATCAGAATTAAGGTGCCAAAAATAATTATTCCTAGCCACTGATACATGGAGCTAGGTATATATGTAATAGGCAGCAGCAACAACAGACAGTAATGCATCCTTTTGATGTATGCAGTGATATCTATATACCCACATACAGTGCCTGCATGCCTTGCAGTGATGTGTATATATGCACATACACTCCCCTGCCTACCTAGCACTGCAATCTATATACCTCGTAATTAGTCTTTAGAAGGACTGTTGGTTTAGCTGGATTTGTGGATTCTATGATGGTATACCCACACTAACTAGTAAAAGCACAAATCTGTCCCTATTGCAACAGCAGCTCTCCCTAGACTGTCTGATTCGGGACATGACTGTGACAAGCAGGGTGGTGGCAGGTCTCTTATAGACCTGATGACACTGAGATCAGCCAATCACTGTAATATCGCAACAAAGATGGCTGCGGCATTTCAGTGCATGGCAGACAATCCCTGCATTTTGATTGGCGCTCTAAAGAGTGCCAAAATTGCAGGGTGTAGACCCAAGCTTCCGTCGAATAATCCAGGAAAAATGCTCGGTGCTCGCCGAGTACCGCGAGTATAGCGATACTTGGGCGAGTGCCGAGCAGTGGTGAGTATGTTCGCTCATCACTAATTATTCGATATATTGTAATGACAGCTAGGAAACACAACTTCTGTGAGATCACTTTTCCCCTGTCATCTCTGTAATTTAAGAAACATGTGCTTATAGCAGTACATTTTCCATATATAAGATTTTATTAAACTTTTGTATATCCTTTTATTTTATTCTACGGTTGTTAAAAAGCTCTTGTGAACCACAGACTGTTTTAAAGCCTCAAAGAAAATTGCATATTCCCCAATAAGGCTCTTCAGAATAATTACAAGCATAGTTGTGGGAAAGCATAGCAGCTGTCATTAAGCGCTTAAAACACCCTTAGGGTGCCTTCACATGCTGCTTATTTTAAAAAACATTTTTTGTGCATTTTTTTGTTAAAAATTACTGCAGCAAGTGCAGCAAGATGTTAGCTGGAGACAATAAGAAATGATGAAACTTTATTTATATTTTTTAGGTTTGTTGCTTTTCATAAAAATTCAACATGGTCAAGCCTTTGGCAATTTTTTTTGGCACTTCGTGGTGTTTTTGTACCATAGATTTCTATTTTTAAATTGATTGCCAAAAATTTGGTGTGAATGTGATTGACATTTTTCATTTTTATCATGTTTTACAAAATAATCGTAATCTGATTCTATGGCAAATAGCCAATGAACCACATCACTTGTAAGGAGGGTTAAAGGGAACCTGTCACCTGATGCATGTTACCTAAACCTAAGCTAGCATGAATGAGAACCTGTTTGCACAATTGCTGCAAGGTATATTTTTATCTGAAAAACTCCAACATTTCAGAGAAACTCTAGTTAGAAGATCCGGCTGGAGACCATAGCCACAGATGAGACCAGTTAGGGGTAGACCCCAGACTCTCAACGAAGCTACAGATAATTGACAGGTCTCTCGCTATGGGATCTTAAATTGTCTCCGGAGTTTCAATGAAATATACTGCATCTAGTCTCTAATTCATGCTGCCGATGGTTTGGGCAGCATGAATAAGGTGACGGTGACGGTGACCCTTAAGTAAAAATGCAGAATAAACATTTAAAACACCAAAAAAGACTGTTGAAGGTACCCTAATAACATAAAGTGATGATGGATACTGAAGCTCTTATTTACTTAATAAGCTGCCTTTGAAAGGAAGTCAAGGGGTCAAAGTTTCTCTTTGTGGAGAGTGCCAAGTTGCTGTAGCGGGACTTATAAGCCATGCAACGCTAACCAGGGAATTGTAATATACTAATAGCCCCTTCAGAGAGGAAGCAAACAGGAACTTCAGTGTCTCCTAATGAAGGTGCAAAGGAGAGAGGTTCGTTGGATGAAATGAAGAGACGGAGGCAGAGAATGGGTTAACAGGATTTACTGAACAGGTAATTAAGCAAGGAATACTCCACACAGGGAGGCAAGACTAGTAACAGCAATGACGGGAATTGCACACAAACACAATGCTCAAGAGAAAGATATACAAAAACAAGGTAACTTATCGCTTGCAGTTCTTGCAGGGGAAAGGCTGGAATATCTCCCAATGGCATAGCAAATCATGGACAATGTCTCTGGCTCTGTTACGGAGGAACAAGAAGAACTGTATCCTGACGGTGCTGATGTATCCGGTCCCGCTTGGCTTGAGTGCACTAGAACATAGAAACAGTCCTTTGTACAGATTCCTCAGGGATGGCACCGAACACGAACCATGGGCAAGCTCACAGACCATGGCAGCAGGTGGTCCTCTGGAGTAGTCTCTAAGAACGGAGCAAGGCAGCTTATCTGCAACTGCAGGGGGGAAAGAGCTGTCCAGGAAGGCAGGGTCAGAAGATAGCTCAGTCGAGACACAGTCAATTTTAGAATAAGTATGCTGAGGAATGAATGGCGTGGAGTTAGCAGTCAGAGTAACGGAGAGGGAGTCAACCTTCTCTTGTTGCTTTCCTGCTAAGTCTGACACGTTCCCGCGCTCACTCTCTTTTATATTCCCTGCGCCCCCTGCTGTCCAGCGTAAAGATCCTCCCCTACAAGGAGACCTCTCCCCCTGCAACAGTGGTGACAGTCCCAGTAGTTCCGGCCTCAAAAGGCACCGGAAACCGCTGACTCTGTCTCGGCTCATCTTCTTACAAAGGTAGCAATCCTAGAGGTCAATACTGGCCATTTAAAAGTGCTTTGTTACATGAAGTAGGATAAGAAGCCAAACCAGAAATTCCATTTTTAGACGTATTTCTGGGTGTTTTACTCTCATCAGTACAAAGCAAGAGAAAACTGGTTTTAGGGCACTAAACTTCCACTCAAATTCCTTTCTGAAGAGGCTATTTGCTTATTTTTAATTGATTTAGAGATTTATGGCACTTTTCAATTGGCTGTTTCCATTTGGCAACAATGGAGGGAGGTTTACCGGGTAAAGTTTCCCCATATGGGAGACTTATAGACCATTCAATGCTCCCCTGGGAATTTGAATATTCAAATAGACTTTTCCAATAGGTGGCATCCTGTTCCCCACTAAAAAGGCTGTTTGCATAAGATGAAATACAGGTTGAAGCTTATATACCTACAATAAATTAGACAGATATGTTGGTTATGCCACTGAAATTTCTTATGATTTAGATACTATACCATGTTTACTGCCTGTTTCACACTTCAGTCTTTTTGCATCAGTCACAATCAGTCAAAGTGTGAAAAAAACGGATCCAGTGAAGATTGCAAAAAACTGATGCATCGGATCCGTTTTTTCGACGGATCTGTTGAAGCTGCAGCTTTTGGAATTTAAAATAATTTGCTGGATAGTTGAGACATCAAAAAACTATAATATGTGCATTATTCTCTATTAAAATTCTAAAAATAGCCAATTGTTACACATCGTATTTTCTTTGTAGTGAATGGAAAAAATGGTTGTTCCAGGACATGTTAAGTCAGTAGGACTTAAAACTTTAGTGACCATTAATTATATTCAATCAACAGTATTTTTAAAATGGACAGCAGATAGACCTATACAATTCAGGGAAGCATTTCACACATCTATTTTTTTTACTGACCAGACCTAGGCCAAATGTAGGCCAAAACCCTATGGTGGCAATTTAAATGCAGCTGTATAAAATATATATGCACGGCACAGAATATAGTTTTCACTGGCAGGCATATGCAGATATAAAGTTAACTACCGTATGTCTGATCATTCAGTATGTTAGGAGGAACCATGTTTCTGATGAACATATGTTTCAAATGTTGTCTGAATTTGAGTTACAAATCTAGAAATATGCCATGTATTTAGAATTTTTGCTTATACGTTTCAACATGCAAACAGTGACTATACCTTAGGATGGACAATAAAGATGTAAGGTCTAGTTAGACATTTTTAGAATTTTCTAACCAGATAACCTAAAGAACTCTATTTAGTGCAACTGTAAATATCATAGTTACTCCACATTTGTAATTGTAGTTTATAAATGGCTCCTTTACAAGCAGAAGTGATCCTAGAATTATACAGAAAATTTAACTGGGCTTTCCTGCAGGATCCAACAGCAGATCAGAGACCCTAATGTTTGTAGAGCACTGTAGCCTTTCAAGGCCAAGCAGACATAAGCTGTCAAATTCTTTGGATGGGTTTTACATCATTTTGTGCGTGCAATGCAATAACAGAATAGAAATTGTCATGAATGAAAAATTTCCCGGTGAGCCCCTGGTTATTATGAGATTACTCTTACATGTATGTAAAGGAGGACAATTCCAAAAATAACAAGGAGCTTTTCTTAAAGTGGGTTCCAAGAAAACCAATGATTAACCAAGAAATCTCAGGGGAGGAAGAGGGGATATTGCACCAGAAGCATCTTTGCAGTTGAGTTGTACAGGAAGGCAATCGCGCTCACTATTGTGTTGTGGTAAAGCTTGAATAAACAAGACAGACTTCATCTGAAATACAGTGTGCTTGAAATTTTATGAACCCTTCATAAAAGTATTAGATTTACTATTTTTTTTAATGATCCAATATAACATGTCTATTAGTGGCAAAAACATTGTGAAGCTTAAAGATTAGCTGAGAGTTTGAATGTGAAATAAGAGTATGGTGTTATCAATCAGTGGGTTGATAATCAGGTGTGAAAGGGCAGTCTGTTTTGTTTTTTTAAAAAAACAAGGATCTTCAAAACATTTGTTTGCAGAAGTATATCATGGCATAAACAAAGGATAATTTTGAGTACCTCAGAAGAGTTGTTAATGCTCATCAAACTGGAAAAGGTTACCAAACTATCTCTAAAGAGTTTGGAGTCTACAAATGACAGAAATTCAAGACCATGATTACCCTCTCTAGAAGTTTTCAACCAAAATAGATTACTCCAAGAAGAAACCATACAATAGTCTTTGAGGTTACAAAGGAACCCAAGGTAACCTCTAAGCAACTAAAGGTATCTTACGCATTAGTTAATGTTAAGGAAAGAGGAAAGTTTGAAATAAGATATGAAAACCCAGGGTGAGAAAGTAAAACACATAAATATTAGATATAGAGGGAAAACTAAGGAGAACAAAAGGAACAAGTAACCTCCCAGAAACATAACAGTGGTAAAAGGAAAAGGTGCTGGGAACAAAAGCAACGTAAAAAAGCACTGCTGTAAAGTATAAAAACCTCTTGCCATCTGTGAAACATAGTTGTGGTAGTATCATAGTTTGGGCCTGTTTTGATGCAACTAGGCCAGGTCCGCTTGCCATCATTCATGGAACAATGAATTCTGAATTACAACAGCAAATTATAAATGAAAATCGCAGGACATCTGTCCATTGGCTCAATCTCAAGAGAACGTAGGTCATGCAGCAAGATAACAGTCCAACGCACACAAGTCGTTCTACAAAAAAATGGCTAAAGAAAGTGAAAGTCTTGGAATGGTCAAGTCTAAGTAATAAACTTAATTATATGGTAATATTGTAGAAGGATCTGAAGTGGGCATTTTATAGGAGAAAAACCACTAGGAGAATAGGCTAATATTCCTCCAAGCCCATGTGCATTTGTAATCAACAATTACTGGAAACATTTAGATGCAGTTATTGTTGCACATGGTTGTCACAACAGATACAGTAGGAGAACGTTAAAGGGGTTGCCAGTCTTCTGATGAATGTCTGCTGTCGCTGTAAATCATTACAGCTTGCACAGCGCATGCTGTTATGATTGTCGAATGTTGCCGGTGAGAGTGTGCGATCATGTGAATGCAAATATACAATTTGAATAAATCTGTCCACATTCCAACTAATAACAAAATAACAAAAAACTTCGGCACTCAAATGATAAGTCTATATCCCAATATTCATACGAAAAATGAGGCTAGAACCACCACCATGCAAAAAACAAATAATGACCCTATTGAAAAACAGATGTACTTTTGCAACATTTCAGCATAAACTTGCCTTTTTCAAGCCAAATCTGTATGGGAATATATGCAAATAATGTTAAAATTCGAATTAGCACGCAGCAAGTTATCCATGTTCACAAAAGAAAAAGACCATGACTAACAAACAATAATAATAATACATGGACAAAGAGGATCCATACATCACCAAAAATACAAATAATAATAACGAGACAGATATTCAATTTAAAAGAAACCTGCAAGGATGCGTAATCACTAGCAGTATACAGCAACTAGCATTGGATCTATGTGAGAGAAACAATATAGAATACATACAGTTGTCCTGAAAATTGGCATCAAAAACATATAGAGATAGCCCAGTGTTACCTGTTATGGAGAGGGGTCTGTGATTATGATTATGGAAACTAATCCACATTCATGCCTAAAAATAGATTACACCAATCCATTAGTCAAAATGTCCAAGTGCTAAAAAGCATATGCAAAAAATAAAAAAATAAAAATGCCCTGAGTGGAAGAGATGCCAAAGAAAAAAAGGGGTTGCAAAAGAGAGGACACCAGGTAAGGGTAGCAGAAGACATGCTCGGGTTGCATCTAGTGGCTTGGATTACCTGAGTGGTGCAGGGACTCCCGTTGAAAGAACAGCTGTGTCACCTGTGGGAATTTCAGTCTGCTGGATGAAGCAGAATCGAGTGTGCTGCTGGTGAGTGATCAGCCAAAATGTGAATTGTAGCTGAGAGAGATATGTTGAGGTCTCTCTCTGAATGGAGACTGCGCTAAGCAGTCTGTTTGGGAGAGCTGCAGAGAACCATATGGATCCTGCAGCTCGTTCAGTGTGAACTGTGCCTTTTTTGTGTAGGAAGTCTGCTCCAGGAGATAGGACTGTCATCTGTTCTGGTGACTCCGCGCTGACATATGTGATCATGATTACATGCACAGGCCGTATGCAGGGAACCACAAGTATCAGTGGTTGCTATGAACAACAGCTGTTTTGTTTTACTGAGATGGGGCTAGCTCAGCCGTCTATGAGTAGCCAGGGTCTGTTCTGTTTAGCTAGGACCTGGACAAGGCTAGGGATTTATGTTTATGATTTTGGTTTGGTGCTGTGCAACCTGTGGAAACCAATTAAAACTACACGTGCTTGGACCAAAACTGCATTGCCAGTGAGAATGCTACCTAAGGCTATGTGCACACGCTGCGGATTCTGCTGAGGATCCGCAGCGTTTCTGGCCCTGCGGGTCCGCAGCAGTTTCTGCTGCGTTGTACAGTACCATTCTTTGCAATGGTCAAACCAAAAACGCTGTGTACATGCTGCGGATTTTTCCGCGCGGATTTGCTGCTGGTTACAATCCGCAGCATGTCAATTCTTTGTGCGGAATCCACTGCGGTTTCACACCTTATCCATTGTGAGGTGTGAAACCGCAGGGCTAAACCGCAGGCTAATCCGCAGGTAAACCGCAGGACTTTTGACCTGCGGATTTACCTGCGGATTTTTACAAATCCGCGGGGACAAATCCGCAGCTCTCCAAACTACGGGTGCACATAGCCTAAGGCCTAATGCCTACAAGCAAGATGCAGGTACTTTAGGACTTTTGTGAAAATCTGATGTAATTTTAGGTCAAACTTATGCAGAAATATAGAAAAGTTCTGAAAAACTCACATTATGAAAAGTTCACAAACTTTCAAGCACCAATGTATAATGGAACAAGGACAGATATATTCCATTACAAACAGTTTTCATGTATATTCCATTTACCTGCTGTACCAACCATTAGACTATGCCAGTCTACAGGTAAATAAGATATTTGTTGCTAAAGCTGAAAATTGTAATGTGGCAAAACGGCAACACTACATAGAATATTTCTTCTTGAAATCTACTATTTTTAAAGATCAGACTTAGAAATCTATAAACCGTAGTTTGAGTCTTTTTTTCTATATTTACATATGTTTAACTAAAAAAAAGAAAAAACGAGGACGGCACCGCTGTTACCATGTATCCTCAGCTGGTGTGCGGCATTCGGAGTGCTGATAACTGGCAGCTTCGGGTGCTAGACCTGAGAATTCACAATGCTCTGTAGATCCAAGTAGAAATGAGGTCGCACTCAACGAGCTGGTGAAGATATTGCTTGATTTATTAGCACATGTTACACATGTCGGGCCGGGGGAGTGACATCAGGAGTGCAGAGGGAGCTGACAACGATCGTTTTGCGCTATCCAAGCGCTTCGATGGGTCATCCATTGTTCCTGTGGTTTTGTGCTGGTGGGGCGGCGCAGTCTAGAGTCATGGGGACTCAGTCTTGCACCATGGGTGCTGTGGGGCACCAGGCCTTCAGCCCTGCTGGTGCATTTCCACTGTGGCGATGGTCGGCATGCAGCTCCGTTCCGTTAGGGTGGTAGGACCCACTATGAGGTTTGCCATGACGTGGCAGTGGGCTTCATACACTTTGATCAGAATGTTAAACTAAGAACCTCATGTTCAGTTACATAAATTTTTGCGGAGAGGCGTTAGAGGTGCGTTTCATGCTCTTTTTTGGTGCACACATTAATGATTAGAGGCACTGTAACCTAATCAACTGTCTTTATACAGTGGGGAAAAAAGTATTTAGTCAGCCACCAATTGTGCAAGTTCTCCCACTTAAAAAGATTATTATTATTTATTTATATAGCACCATTGATTCCATGGTGCTGTACATGAGAAGGGGTTACCTACAAATTACAGATATCACTTACAGTAAACAAACTATCAAAGACTGACACAGAGGGGAGATGACCCTGCCCTTGCAAGCTTACATTCTACAGGATGGTGGGGAAGGAGACAGTAGGTTGGACGGTTGCAGCAGCTCCGGTGTTGGTGAGGCAGTAGCGCTGATTGTGGTGAGGAGGCAGCGGTGTCATTGCAGGCTGTAAGCTTTCCTGAAGAGGTGGGTTTTCAAGTTCCGTCTGAAGGATCTGAATGTGGTTGATAGTTGCACATGTTGGGGGAAAAGAGTTCCAGAGGATGGGGAATATTCGGGAGAAGTCTTGGAGGCGGTTGGGTGAGGAGCGAATAAGTGTGGAGGAGAGGAGGTCTTGGGAGGATTGGAGATTATGTGAGGGAAGATATCGGGAGATTAGTTCAGAGATATATGGAGGAGACAGGTTATAGATGGCCTTGTAGGTCAGTATTAGTAATTTGAACTGGATACACTGAGGGAATGGGAGCCAGTGAAGAGATCTGCAGAGGAGAGAAGCGAAGAAGTAGCGAGGAGAGAGATTTATTAGTCAGGCAGCAGAGTTAAGGATGGACTGGAGAGGTGCGAGGGTGTTAGCAGGAAGGTCACAGAAAAGGATGTTGCAGTAGTCGAGGTGGGAGATGATGAGGGCATGCACAAGCATTTTAGTAGATTGAGTGTTGAGGAAAGGACGGATTCTGGAAATATTTTTGAGCTGGAGGCGACAGGAGGTGGAAAGAGCTTGGATGTGTGGTTTGACGGACAGGGCAGAGTCAAGGGTTACTCCAAGGCAGCAGACTTCCGGTACGGGAGAAAGCATGATGCTGTTAATTGTGATAAATAGGTCAGGTAAGGAAGGTTCGGTCACATTTTTTCCCATGTTGGTAGAATCAGCAATAACCTCAGTTGACTCGTCTGCTAAATGACATCTATTAAACCATGTAATTAAATGCTTTTGTCTTCCTACTGGTAGCTTCAGCAAAGTCTACATAGCCTTATTAGTTTTTGGAGCACTAGCTAATTAAATGAATTGCAGCTTCATAGAATAAAATGTGTTCACATTGCATTTGAACTTTTTTGTTCAGTGCATTTACCTGGAAAATAAAATTACACGTGTGTTTAACTTGAGGGTAATCCCAACTTGTAAAGCACCCATACGCAAAGCACTAATGTTTGCTGCACCAGCTGATATTGATTGGATCAGCCGACTCATACAATGAGTTTGTATGTTCTTCCCGTGTTTGTGTAGGTTTCCTCCAGGTTCTTTGATCACCTCCCACACTCCAAAGACATATTGAAGGAATCTAGATTGTGAGCCCCAATGGGGACAGTTCCGATAATGTCTGTAAAGCGCTGTGGAATTAATGGTGCTGTATAAGTGAGTAAAATAAATAAAAATAAATGTATGGTGGTGCCAGCTAACTGAATGTTGTAGAAGATGTTAATTGGGCATGTACTATTTTGGACTGCCAATCACTTTGTCCTTTCTTAGATAAGCGCCTGCAGAGATGTTTGTCGACGGCTTTCTCAGAGAGAATACAAAAGCGCTCAGTCGAACAAGTGCTCCTGTGTATTGGAGAGATGGCTGAGATAGTTGTCTGACAAAGCATCACGCAGCTGACAGATGATCTAATGTGTATGGGGCCTTAAAGGGAATCTGTCACCCCATTTTTGGCCTATGAGCTGTGACAACAGCCATCAGGGGCTTTTCTACAGCATTCTGTAATGCTGTAGATAAGCCCCCGATGTAGCCTGAAAGATAAGAAAAACGAGTTAGATTATACTCACCGGGGGGTGGGGGCGGGTGTAGCGGTCCGGTCCAGGGCCTCCCATCTTCTAGCGATGACTTCCTCCTCCTTACTTCTGCCGTGGCTCCTGCGCAGGCATACTTTATCTGCCCTGTTGAGGGCAGAGTAAAGTACTGCAGTGTGCAGGCGCCGGGAAAAGTCAGAGAGGTCCGGCGCCTGCGCACTGCAGTACTTTAATTGCGCTCAACAGGGCAGATAAAGTAAGCCTGCGCAGGAGCCGCGGCAGAAGGAAGAAGGAGAACGTCATCGCTAGAAGATGGGAGGCGCCGGACCAGACCGCGACACCCATCAGACTGGACCGGACCCCCGGGTGAGTATAATCTAACTCGTTTTTCTTATCTTTCAGGTTACATTGGGGGCTTATCTGCAGCATTACAGAATGCTGTAGATAAGCCCCTGATGGCAGTGGCCGCAGCTCATAGGCCAAAAATGAGGTGACAGATTCCCTTTAAGACAGCACTCTTGATAACAAGCAGATCACAAAGTGTCTCTGTGGTGTATGCTGTGAGGACACCTGAGTTCGATTTTCAGGCAGTGACACCACAGTGAAAATTACATAGGTGTTACACAGCACCTATTGTAATGAATAAATCTTCTGGATAATGCAGGATAGGACATGTCCTCCACTGTGAGAACAGAGCCTTGGGGAACTCCAACAGAGAGAGGGTGGGATGAGGAGGTAGTGTGGGAGACGCTGAATGTGTGGTTAGAAAGGTATGAGGAGATCCAGGATAGGGTGAGGTCTTTCATGCCAATGGAGGAGAGGATCTGTAGTACGAGGCAGTGGTCAACTGTGTCGAAAGCAGAGGACAGGTCTAGAAGGAGGAGTATAGAGTATTGTCTATTAGCTTTGGCAGTAAGTAGGTCATTAGTAATTTCGGTCAGGGCTGTCTCAGTGGAGTGATGGGGTTGAAACCAGATTGTAGATTGTCAAAGAGCAAGTTAGATGAGAGGTGGGAGGAAAGTTCAGCGTGGACGTGCTGCTCCAGGAGTTTGGAAGCGAATGGGAGCAGCAATATTGGGCGATAGCTGGACATAGCGGTTGGGTCAAGGGTTGGCTTTTTAAGGATAGGCATGATTGTGGCATGTTTGACAGCAGAAGGGAAGGTACCAGAAGTTAGTGATAGGTTGAAGAGGTGGGTTAGGGATGGGATAAGAGTGGTGGTGAGGTTGGGGAGGAGGTGGGATGGGATGGGGTCGAGTGCACAGGTGGTGAGGTGTGATTTGGAGAAGAGACAATTAAGCGCCCCTTCAGTGATGTTGGAGAGGGAGGTTATGGGGTTTGGGCATTGGTCTGGTATACCAAGGGGTTATGGTGGTTGAACAATGAAGACTTGCCTTGTTTGGTCGATCTTATTTTTGATGTGTGTGGCAAAGTCTTCAGCAGAGATGAAGGAGGTTGAAGCGGGCAGTGGTAGGCGGAGGAGGGAGTGAAAAGTTTTGAATAACTGTTTGGGGTTGTAGGATAGCAAAGATACGAGGATTGCAAAGTAGGCCTGTTTAGCAGAGGTGAGGGCAGATTTGAAAGCGAATGATGTCTGTTTGAATGCAGTAAAATCGTCTTGCGATTTTGTTTTATTCAGTGCCGCTCTGCAACCCTGGACACTTGCCGGAGCTTTTTAGTGGTGTTATTGTGCCAGGGTTGTCTGTTGATACGTAGCACTCTGCCATGAACAAAAGGGGCAACTACGTAGATGATGCGAGAGTGGCATTGTAAAAAGCAGTGGCACTGTCTGTGTCGTGGAGTGAGGATATGGATGCCAGTGGTATGATAGTGTCAGAGAGCATGTGCGTGTCTAGGTGAGCGAGGTTTATGCGGGGGTGCACATGTTGCTGGACATGGGTGACAGGTGAGGAGGACAAGAATGAGAAAGTGAGTAGATGGTGGTCGGATAGAGGGAGGGGGGGTGGTGAAGTTAGAGATTAGAGACGGGTGAAGACCAGTTCTAATGTATGTCCATCTGTGTGGGTGGCTGTGGAGGACCACTGAGCAACTCCAAAAGATGAAGTAAGGGACAGGAGTTTGGAGGCTGTTAACTGAAGGGTATCCGTAGGGATGTTGAAGTCAGCCATGATGATAGTGGGGATGTCAGTGGAAAGAAAGTGAATAAGCCAGGTAGAGAATTGGTCAATAAAGGCAGTGGCCGGGACTGGAGGTCAATATATGATGGACACTTGGAGGTTGGAAGGAGAGTAGATACGGACAGAGTGGATTTCAAAAGAGGGGATTATAAGGCAGGGAAGAGGTGGGATTGGATTAAATGTGCAGGTAGAAGAAAGAAGACCCACTCCTCCACCATGTCTATTGACAGAGTGAGGAGTGTGGGTGAAATGGAGGCCGCCGTTTCACAGCGCAGCAGGGGAGGCGGTGTCAGAGGGTGTCAGCCATGTTTCTGTGATGCCGAAGGCAAGATTGTGAGAGAGAAAGAGGTTGTGAATCACATGAAGCTTATTGCAGATGGAGCTGGCATTCCAGAGTGCTCCAGAGAAAGAGAGCAAGGGAGTGGGCTTCAAGGGCAAGGGTTTTACGTTGGAGAGGTTGTGGTAGTTCATATTAGATAGGAAGTGGTAGGAGGGGGAATTAATGGGAAGTACTTGCTGTGGGGGTCCAGGATTGGGAGATATGTCGCCAGTAGTGAGGAGAAGCAGAGGGAGTGTGAGCAGGTGGGAGAAAGAGAGTGGCCAGCTTGTTTTATGTTTTTATTAGGAGAGATCTGAGGTTGAGGAGCAGGTCAGCAGAGGAGGTCAGGTGGGTAGGTAAGAGGGAAGGAGAGATGATTATTTCGTTAGATGGTGCTGGTGTTTGGGGATAGCAAAGGAGAGTGAGAAACACTGTAAGGACATATGTAAACATGGTGAAGGAGTAAGATGGGTTAAAAGAAAAGTCCAAGTAATAAGAAGTGCTTACTCGGCAGATATACCCAAAAGAGACAGTGTGGGGTCTTGACTCCTGCTGCGAACATGAGGATGAATGAACTCATGGAGATCAACATCCAACACTGCGGAGACACCATCACGTGTTTCTCAACGCAGTGATTCTAGAGCACTGCCCCCATCCCTTATGGGAAATATGCAAAACATGCAAAACAGAAGCTGCGGAGACACCATCACATGTTTCTCAACGCAAGCAATGACCAGCCAGGTCTTTCCCCGGGAAGGAACAACCACGGGAAGGGCAGTCTCCAATGAAGGAAACCACCTATGCCAAAACATGGTATCCATCCACAGACAGCTGTTTCGGGGTATTGCCCCTCATCAGTGTGGAGTAGGAAACTGGCTGGTAGGAGCAATGCCTAGTAAAAGACTATGAACATGAGGATGAATGAACTCATGGAGATCAACATCCAACACTGCGGAGACACCATCACGTGTTTCTCAACGCAGTGATTCTAGAGCACTGCCCCCATCCCTTATGGGAAATATGCAAAACATGCAAAACAGAAGCCGCGGAGACACCATCACATGTTTCTCAACGCAAGCAATGACCAGCCAGGTCTTTCCCCGGGAAGGAACAACCACGGGAAGGGCAGTCTCCAATGAAGGAAACCACCTATGCCAAAACATGGTATCCATCCACAGACAGCTGTTTCGGGGTACTGCCCCTCATCAGTGTGGAGTAGGAAACTGGCTGGTAGGAGCAATGCCTAGTAAAAGACTATGAACATGAGGATGAATGAACTCATGGAGATCAACATCCAACACTGCGGAGACACCATCACGTGTTTCTCAACGCAGTGATTCTAGAGGACTGCCCCCATCCCTTATGGGAAATATGCAAAACATGCAAAACAGAAGCCGCGGAGACACCATCACGTTTCTCAACGCAAGCAATGACCAGCCAGGTCTTTCCCCGGGAAGGAACAACCACGGGAAGGGCAGTCTCCAATGAAGGAAACCACCTATGCCAAAACATGGTATCCATCCACAGACAGCTGTTTCGGGGTATTGCCCCTCATCAGTGTGGAGTAGGAAACTGGCTGGTAGGAGCAATGCCTAGTAAAAGACTATGAACATGAGGATGAATGAACTCATGGAGATCAACATCCAACACTGCGGAGACACCATCACGTGTTTCTCAACGCAGTGATTCTAGAGCACTGCCCCCATCCCTTATGGGAAATATGCAAAACATGCAAAACAGAAGCCGCGGAGACACCATCACATGTTTCTCAACGCAAGCAATGACCAGCCAGGTCTTTCCCCGGGAAGGAACAACCACGGGAAGGGCAGTCTCCAATGAAGGAAACCACCTATGCCAAAACATGGTATCCATCCACAGACAGCTGTTTCGGGGTACTGCCCCTCATCAGTGTGGAGTAGGAAACTGGCTGGTAGGAGCAATGCCTAGTAAAAGACTATGAACATGAGGATGAATGAACTCATGGAGATCAACATCCAACACTGCGGAGACACCATCACGTGTTTCTCAACGCAGTGATTCTAGAGGACTGCCCCCATCCCTTATGGGAAATATGCAAAACATGCAAAACAGAAGCCGCGGAGACACCATCACATGTTTCTCAACGCAAGCAATGACCAGCCAGGTCTTTCCCCGGGAAGGAACAACCACGGGAAGGGCAGTCTCCAATGAAGGAAACCACCTATGCCAAAACATGGTATCCATCCACAGACAGCTGTTTCGGGGTATTGCCCCTCATCAGTGTGGAGTAGGAAACTGGCTGGTAGGAGCAATGCCTAGTAAAAGACTATGAACATGAGGATGAATGAACTCATGGAGATCAACATCCAACACTGCGGAGACACCATCACGTGTTTCTCAACGCAGTGATTCTAGAGCACTGCCCCCATCCCTTATGGGAAATATGCAAAACATGCAAAACAGAAGCCGCGGAGACACCATCACATGTTTCTCAACGCAAGCAATGACCAGCCAGGTCTTTCCCCGGGAAGGAACAACCACGGGAAGGGCAGTCTCCAATTAAGGAAACCACCTATGCCAAAACATGGTATCCATCCACAGACAGCTGTTTCGGGGTTGACTCCTGCTGCGACTAACTGCCGTTGAAATAACTGCAGCTTCTAGATACTTAGCTGCAGTGATACTTTGCTGCAGGGGTACGCGTGCCAGACCCCACACATGTGCACCCCTTAGAATGCTACTAAATTTATAGGACTGAGTAGAGGATCAGGTGAAAAGGATTGTGGGAGCTGGTTTGGGATAAATTAGCAGTTGGCTAGCACACCAGGGGTAGATAGATGATCAAAGATGCTGGGCCTGGCTACATCTATATGCTGTTAAACCTTTCGTCCAA
The DNA here is from genome assembly GCF_039654945.1 of Dendrobates tinctorius. Taxonomy (NCBI): domain Eukaryota; kingdom Metazoa; phylum Chordata; class Amphibia; order Anura; family Dendrobatidae; genus Dendrobates; species Dendrobates tinctorius. The sequence goes on from NW_027361829.1 coordinate 55,436,060, forward strand.
ATAGCGGGATTATATATCCACCAATGTAAATCCAGATAAGCAAATGGATAAAATGTAACTTTTAATCAAAAGTTTTAAAATGAACAATGACAAACATCACCCTTGTGACAAAATCAAAACCAAAAAAGCACAAAAAAACCCCACAAAAACATACAGACATAAAAAATAAAAATACCCACAGAATTTTCTATCTATATATAGGGTATAGGGCCTCTTTTCAATAGTGTGACATATTTTCACCCGGTTATCGTCTGGTAGCCAAACGTTTTGCAAAAACTCCCCTGATGAGTAAAACATGACGAAACGCGTTGGGAGACGCAATACATGAGGGAGGCAACATCGTATCACCAGTATAGTGTGGGCTCACTGTCGCAGTAAACATACCAGAGGGACGTGACTCCTCCAAAGTAAGTTTTCACAAGGTTGGACACGTCTGGCATTGCAGGGTCTGAGTCCCTGGCAGTGTAGTGTGTTACTGATGGTAGCCTTTGTTACAGTGGTCCCAGCTCTATGCAGGTCATTCACCAGGTCCCCGTGTGGTTCTGGGATTTTTGCTCACCGTTCTTGTGATCATTTTGACCCCATGGGGTGAGAACTTGCGTGGAGCCCCAGATCAAATGAGATTATCAGTGGACTTGTATGTCTTCCATTTTCTTATTATTGCTCCCACAGTTCATTTCATCACACCAAGCTGCTTGCCTATTGCAAATTCAATCTTCCCAGCCTGGTGCAGGGCTAGAATTTTGTTTCTGGTGTCCTCCAACAGCTTTGGTCTTTACCATAGTGGAGTTTGGAATCTGACTGTTTGAGGTTGTGGACAGGTGTCTTTTATACTCATAACAAGTTCAAACATACTACAGGTAATGAGTGGGGGAGCCTCTTAAAGAAGTTAGAGGTCTGTGAGAGCCAGAAATCTTGCATGTTTTTAGGTGACCAAATACTTATTTTCCACCATAGTTTGAAAAATAAATCTTGCCAAATCAGACAAGGTGATTTTCTGGATTTGTTTTCTCATTTTGACTCTCATAGTTGTGGTCTACCTATGATGTCAATTACTGGCCTCTCATCTTTTTAAATGGGAGAAATGCACAATTGGTGGCTGACTAAACACTCTTTTCCCCACTGCATATTACCAGATATTCCTGTAATGACCAACAGTAACTCTTTAATTGCTCTGGTTATGTGATTGCGATCGTTTAATTTTGTTAAAAAAAAACCCCACTTTTAATAGTTTTACAATTTTCTTTTATGAGCTTGTCAGGTTGATTTCTATTCTAAGTCAAGCTACAGTGCTTAGACATATTCTTGCTGACATTAAAATAATAAAGGGCAAAGAACTACAGGCATAACTCAGTAAAAAGTCAAGTAATGGTTCATGTTCATTTGACCAAAACTGGTATTGCAACAAAATAGCAGATGACAAGTTACTTGTAGCCAAAACCTGGTAGAAATTTTAATTGATATAGATTGTCAAGAACAAAGGGCTCCTTCACGGAATCTTGTGTTAATTAAAATCCCAGGATCAGCCCCGGTGAAGGAATTATGTCTATGTTTACAGAAATGTTGTATACTTGGACTTGGCATAAGTTACAGAATACCATTAGTGGTTGAATTATCTTTAGAATATAATATTTCAGAATACTAATGGATTTTTTTCCCGGAATTATTTTGATTCAGTTAGGTAAAGCAATCCAAGTTTATATAGCTTTACTGAATTATATATTCCTAATAAATCTTTGTTTTTCCATTTTAGCAAAAAAATTCTTTCTGTTTAAAGAAGAACTTTATGTTACTTTTAACAAAGTCAACGTTCCGTTCCTCCTCTATAAATTCTCTTTCCACAGTAGGTGTACAATAGGTATGTCTACTCTATTCCTCATCCAATGCCCAAAAAGATGGCAAAAAACTCCATTATGTCCGCACCCCGGAGGATTTAGATGCTGCCTGGGAGTCTTTGCAAATTGATCCCATTTCCATCCCCTCGTGGATGCCGCTTGATATGGGAGTTCCCATCCCACATCTGGATAAGCCAGGTGACTGGTCGACTAAGCAAAAGTCTGCCTCCCCAAAGGCTAAAAGGCATATGAACAAATCTCAATCTACTTGAGCGAGACTATTATCTTTCTACAATTCAACCTTTGTCCTGGGGTTGAGTCGGCAAAGTGGTCACGGACAGCGATTACCCAGCATGTGATCACTCCTTACTGACCCCCGCTTACTTATCTGCGAAAGGAACATTATATTTAGCTCATGGAGCAAGCCTCCCATCCGTGGTGCTCTTGGGCCTGCTGACGCAGGAGGGGAGGATTTTTGTTCTCCCCCTATTGCCCCGTTTTCTTTTTCAGATGGGAACTCAAATATATCTTCAAGTCGCCGGAAATAGTAATGGACTTTAGTTTAATAACAGGTTGCTAAATTGCCTCCCCATGTATCCTTAAAAGGTTTGCTAAGGAATGTGGGACTGTTGTCTACTCCTTATTCTATGCATTTTTACTTGCAGTTGATAACCTTCTAGATTCACACTGCTGTCTTAATTTGAGTGCTTAACTCTTCATTTTATTTTTACGCGTTGCTTGGCTATGTTAGAACTCATCTTCAATGATTGGGTCTCTACGAACCCCCCTGCAGAAGATGAGACTGTTTTTGTAATTAGTTTTGTTGTTCTATTGTTTTATACCCATTACAGGTATTTATCACAGGCTTTGATCTCCGATGACACATTTGAACATGGCTAACAATATTGGAGAGAGCTCGGTTGTTGTGGCATCCCTCAACGCGAAGGGTATGAATAGCCCTGCCAAACGTAGTCAGATTATTTCCCTCCTGAACAAGTCCCGCTCCCAGGTAATTCTTTTTCAAGAAACACATTTTAAAGTGGGCAGGCCACCAGACATGATATTGGCTAACAGGATACACCTAGTTCTAGCTGATCTAGTTCTCCCTGACCAGGCTGGTTTCGTGCGTGGAAGGGAGGGGAGGGACAACTCTAGGAAGGTCCTACAGGCCATCTCTTATGCTAAGCAGTCACGTCAACCACTTATCCTGCTCTCTACAGATGCTGAAAAGGCTTTTGACCGTATTGGCTGGAGATATATGGCTTGTGTTTTGCAGAGGTTTGCCTTCCCTCCTCCTTTCATAGACGCAATCATGTCACTGTATGCCTTCCCTACAGCCAGGGTCAGGGTGAATGGGATATTGTCGGTGCCTTTTGCCATCAATAATGGAACTAGGCAGGGTTGCCCTCTCTCCCCTACTTTATTTGTCTTAGTGATGGAGTCATTCATCCAAGCCATCAGGCAGGACCCCGGGATTGAAGGGTTTAAAATTAATCAGCTGGAATTGAAAGCGGTTGCCTTCGCAGATGACCTTTTATGACTTTTATCTAACCCGATAACTGCAGTTCCTAGGGTCCTGGAACTCTTCTCCCTATTCGGAGAACTCTCAAATTTTAAAATAAACTTAGATAAATCTGAGGCTTTGAATATCACGGCAACGGAGAGGGATGTTCAGATTCTGAAAAGCCTGGCCCCTTTTACATGGCAACACAAAACACTCAAGTACCTTGGGATATATATCTCGAACAACCCCTGTACGCTGTTCCAGTATAACTTCCCCCCCCCCTTGTTAAAACACGTTGAAACTCTTTTAAAGACATACGACGTTCCTCTCTTGTCCTGGTTGGGTAGGGTAAATGTGATGAAGTCATACGTGTTCCCTAAAATATTCTATGTGATGAGTATGATCCCAATCGAACTCCCTGAATCATTCTTACGCGCTTTAGATCGCCTGATAGCGAAATTTGTTTGGAGACACAAAAGGGCCAGGTTGCCCTTGCGACTCCTATCGCGCCCAAAGCGAAGAGGGGGAGTTGGCCTACCTAATCTCACGGCTTATCATCAGACTATCTTATTGGCAAACTGGTTGAAATTAATAAAATGGGCAGAAAAAGGACAGGATGCACACATAGCGATGCAGCTCATGGGTAGGAATGCGCTAAAATTCTTGTGGACAGATTGCCCACTACCTAAAACTGGTCTGGGAGATATCCTTCTGGCCATCCTACGCACCAGACGCACATTGATACCGATAAGAGCACCCCACTGCAACTTCCTAGATAAAATTCCAATTGGGCTCATACCTTACATATTTATACCAGATTTCACAGACCCGTATGGACTCTGGTCCTCATTACCAAAGAAACCTATTTCTCACCTATTACAGGGGAAAATTCTATGCGCAAATGGCTGACCAGTGACTGCGGGGAGACGTCCCATAAACCATTTACAACTCTCACACATAACTTACTTTATGAGTCAAATAAAAACGCTTCCTCAGTTGCCCACTAAATGGCTCTGGTTGGAAATATTGACGAAGGTTAACCATTATGTCCCGAAAGTGGTATCAAAATTCTATTCCAATCTCATAGATGAGGAAAACTCCTCCCAGCCACCTTTCCTACATTCGTGGGAAGTGGAACTAAATATTTCTTTATCCCCACTGGACAAACAAAAGATCTGTGCTGCTTCTCATGGCTTCTCCCGTTGTGTTCTATTTCAAGAGTCGGCTTATAAGTTACTATCGCGATGGTACTACACACCAGAAAAACTGCATCATTTGGGACTGATTAGCTCCCCTCTGAGTTGGAGGTGTGGGGAGTCCGCGGGGTAACCTGTCTCACATTTTTTGGTTCTGTCCTACTCTCGCCCAATTCTGGTCAGATGTCATGGGGTTTATGAAGAACCTTAGCATACTTAAGGCAAACCTGACTGCGGCGGAGGCACTCTTATCCTTACCTTCAGAGAATTTCCCACCTAAGAAGCATGAGCTAGCGCCATTGATGCTGGGAGCGGCAAAACAATTGATCGCCCTTAGGTGGAAACAGCAAACCCCCCCGACTCTGACAGAGTGGAAACGTAAAATAAGAGATTTGTTTAGACTCGAGGAGCTCACGAGTTGGGACTCGTCATCTCATGAGAAATTTAAGAAAACCTGGGCACCTTGGATACATTTCCAGGGTACTGCGGGGAGGCTGGGGGGTGCCACGGCGGCCGAGTAAGTAGCAAGGAGTGATTGAGCCCTGGGGGCCACTGAGCCAATTTCTTCAAACTATCTAAGGTCATAATTACAACAGATGTGCATGAGAGAGCGTTGTATCGGCTGAGGCGACATTCTGGTGGGGGCGGTTCATCGGGCCTCTTCACTAATATTTTTATCTGAGAACCTCAAGAGCTTGTTTTTCTTTGTAAAGTATGCCCTACAGCATCAAGGATACCTGCCTATGTAATGGGTTAGTTTTAGTTAGGTTATTTACCTCGTTAAGTGTTATATTGTTTGAAAAGAGTAAAACTGTAAAATTAATGCTCTGTAATTCTACATACAGACTTGTACCTCAAAATTTGAACAAGTCTTGCTTCTGTATTGCTGTAATCTCTCTTTATTAATAAACTAAAGAATTACAAAAAAAAACTCCATTATGAAAATATGTGGACGCACATATATGCAGAGCATGAAACATTTATTCATCTTTCTTTCAAATGTAGGAATCACAAAAAGCTTGAAAGATTGAACTCCAGTAATCATTGCTGTTTGATTTTCACATTGAATCTTGACTTAATGGGTTACCTCACTATTTTTGTATTGATGAGCTATCCTGGGGTCTAGCATCCAGTACATCTATTAGCCAACTGTCCTCGGTGATGGTGGCAGTCTGATACCAGCAGTTGCAGAGCTGAACAGTACACCTCCATCTGCTGTACAGTGGCCACCACCAGGTACTGATACACTCCTTCATATATTCATATAGGGGGAAATGAGCAGTACCCTGCAGTGGCAACTATGCAGTTGACAGAGTTGTACTATTTAGCCTAGCAACTGCTGACATACACTAAAAACAGATGATCAGTGGGAGGGCCGGGTACCAGATACCTACCAACCTTATATTGATGACATTTCCTTGGTTATACTGTGGTCACAAGGAATTGCAACTAGAGATGGGCAAATCCGAACAGTAAAGTTCGTGGTCCGTACACCTAGTGATCGGGCACGGACCCCGAACACCGACTTCTCCAGATCATTAAGATTATTATCGCCAATGTTATAACCTGCAGTACTAATCACCAGTCACATGAGACCACTGTTTCTCCTGCAACTGCTTGATGACTCTGGCTTAAACTGGTTTGTGCAGGATTTTTATTGAGGTACAGTTAACTGGGTTTTTTTTTCAGAAGAAATAGAAACCAATTCTGTTGAGAGAGAAAATAGGGGGGAAAGCCAGCACTGCTTAAGGTTAGGATGCATAAATTAGAGTGCATATGAACATTTACTGGTACAGATTGCACTTGATGTGGTCATGCTCTAAGTGTATTTAGGAGGCCGTAATGGCACAGCATTTATTAAAAATATATAGAGGAGGACCCCCCATATGAGATTGCCTTGGCGCGGCGGGGTGGCTCAATTGAATTGATCAATTTTTTTGCTAAATATCTCATTTTTGAATACAGCTAGACATTATGTGCATATGCACTCTAATTTATGCGTCCTAACCTTAAGCAGTGCTGGCTTCCCCCCCTATTTTCTTGTTGTTGGTTTGTGGCTGACCACCACTGTTGCCGTGCACGCTTGGTTATGTCTACCATAATTTTCTGTGTTCATTGTGATGGATTAGGCTGCTGTGCACACACACGGCAGCCCCACCCTGCACCAAGCTTTATTTAATTGTGCACCTGTGTCTGGACCAACATCGCCCTTCATCTATGTTTGCTGGTCAGGCAATGTGTGGAGGCCATTCCTGATATGTCTGTGTTCAGACCTGGTTGGCCTTCATCTGCACTTGCTTCATCTGGCTTCATGGGAGCGATCCAGTAAATGTTCAGGTACAGATTGCACTTGATGTGGTCATGCTCTAAGTGTATTTAGAAGGCCGTAATGGCACAGCATTTATTAAAAATATATAGAGTAGGACCCCCCATATGAGATTGCCTTGGCGCGGCGGGGTGGCTCAATTGAATTGATCAATTTTTTTGCTAAATATCTCATTTTTGAATACAGCTAGACATTATGTGCATATGCACTCTAATTTATGCGTCCTAACCTTAAGCAGTGCTGGCTTCCCCCCCTATTTTCTTTCTGTTGAGAGAGACTTGTGTTATTTTAAATGGTCTCTGTTCTGCTGGTGTGAACTGTAATTTGGGTGGAACCAGACGGCGCCCCAAGCCAGGGGGCAGTGCAGGCAATTGGGAGGAAGTGTCTGACAGGAAGGGGTTGGTATGGTGGCCATCTTAGGAGAGCGAGGTGAGAGCTGAAAGGAGGACGTGTGATGTCTCCATCAAATGCCATCCATGGAGCCAAAGTTCCCAGGATCGGACATCTGTGACATACAGTCAGCTGTGGTACCACACAACAATTAGAAACTCGTCGTGCAGGCAGGCTCATTTCTGCAATGACACAGTGACCAAAACTGGCCGGTAAGTCCAGAGGTCAGGCAAACCACAAAGATTACGATGAGAGAGTGCGCACACACACATAGTTTGGCGCCAAACTTAGAGAAGCAGCTATATGCACTTGAATGCATCAGTGCCCATCAGACTCAGCTTGCTGGACCACTAGTAACTTACAGAGACTACAGTATTAAAGAAGATCTACTGAAGCATACAGAAGCATTCCAAGGAGCGTCCCATTGCACTCACATGGTCCTTAAAGTGAACACAATGGTGTATAATTCAATAAATGGGTTCTACCTAGTGGGTTTAGACTCATTATGTTAAGTATGTAAGCTGCTGTGCTGCATCACTAACAGGCCACCCCTGGCATTCATTTGATTGTTCCAGTTTTCCAGGTAAATGTTCAGTAGCCACACTAGGCGTGTGCACAGACTGGTAAATTATAGTAATTTCTATGCCTACTGAGTGACGCAGTGGTCTGACCGGGTATGTGTGAATTAACCTGTTACATTTTGTTGGTTGGGGGAAGCGTAATCAGTCTGAGTCTAACAGTAAAAGTTAATTTGCCAAGTTTAGTGTTTATTGATCTCCTTGTCCACAGCTTACAACTTAGAGTAGTTGACAGGATACAGCAATCATTATGGACAGAAAGTAATCACCCGGTGTTGGCCTATGCCCCAGCTCAAGATGCCCCAACCCAGCAGGGCCAGCAGCTCCAACGGCCTCAGTGTCACCAATGCAGCCTGCTCCCGCTATGTCAGCCCAGAAAGGGTACCTTCCGGTGGGGACTCTGTTTCACTACTTGGCGAAGTTTGATGGTAGCAACATCGGCCTTCAGGATTGGATCGAGAGGGTTCGCAGTGCAGTCAAGGTGTGTAATCTGAACCTGGAGCTCCAGGTAAAGTTAGCTCTGAACACACTAGAGCAGGGGTGGGGAACCTCAGGCCCCAGGGCCATTTACCGCCCTCGATGACCTTTTATCAGGCCCCCGAGCAGATTCTCAGGGACTGCATTCTTGGGCAGGGAGCTGTATTTGGATTGCCACAAGCTCATTAATTTCTTCTTGCTCTGTTAGCACACACGCAGTGTTCACTACTGAACACTGAAGGGCATGAAATGAAAGATTAAGTCATGAAACCAGTGCCAGAGTCAGGATGTACTTTGTGGGCGGAGTTTGTATGGCCCCTGAAGGATGGTATAAATATCCAAATGGCCCTAGGCAGAAAAAAGATTTCCAACCCCAGCACTAGAGGGTAACGCCAGGCAGACAGTGATGGTGCGCCCTGAATCCGAGAGGGATTCAAACAGGCTCTCCATGGATATGTTGTGCCTGTCACACAGCCGCGACACATGCAGCTGCGGCGCCGAACAGCTGATTATCGGAAGCGCTCCAGGTATTAAGGTTCCCGATGCAGCTATTCAGTAAGCGCTATAGCTATTCGGATAAGGAGTTATCCAAAGCTATTCGCTCATCCCTAGTCAAGACCCCTGGTAATTTAGAGGACTTTATTCAATTGTGCATCCGAATTGATCAGAGACTCATTGAACGCAGAAAAGAAAGACTGCGAGTATTTTGAAACAAAGACAACAACTCTTTTACTCAATCAGCATTAAAAACTCAACAGGAAATGGAAAGTGTGCCTGAACCTATGCAAGTTGATAATAATAACAATAATAATAATAATAATAATGTCAGGACCCGCTGCCCGTTGGGTACTCACTGGCGGCAGCGCAGGAGGCTGATCTGGGTGTCTGGTGCAGTGGGAAAGCCTGCGGCACCTGGGAGCAGCGAACACGAGCAGTACTTGCGGTGCTATGGCAGCTAGCCGTTCGCAAGAGAAGGCAACCAGGACCTGCAGTCACGTGACAGTGTGTCAGAGGAGGTGGGGGAGACAGCACACGGGTGCTGCGGCCCCGGGGGGCAACTGCAGAAAGGAGCGGAGGTCCCAAGGATGTTAAAGGGGAAGCAGGGACAATGTAGTCACACAAGCCAAGGTCAAAACACAGAGAGGGCGGAGCAGTACACAGGGACTGTCAGAAGGATAGTCAGAACATTGCAAGAGATCAGTTAACCAGGACAGGCAATAGACGAACAGAAACGGCAGGCAAGAATCATAACGGGGACGGAACCAGATCAAAACCAGACAAACAGACAATAGCACAGGCACAAAGCACAGCAGGGTCAGACACACTCAGGCAAGGGTCAGAGTATAAACAACAAAGAATGGTCTCACAGTGAGGCTATAAAAAGCCTCCCAGGACCCAGAAAGAGGCTATCAGCATTAACCCTGCAACTACCTAATCCGAAAACCCAGTAAACCATGACAAATAATAATCCGAAAACCTCTCTGTTATAACTTTATATACTCTGTGTAATGGAGGTCAGTGACGTGGATCAGAAAAGAGGCCTGAGCTCATAGGTTTTCAGTTCTGTAGTATTTATCAGAATCAAGCAGGTTTACAGATAAGACACAGCAGGGTAATATCAGATGAAGATAATAACGCAGTGAGCAAACGTACAGACCGTGGAGACGTATGAAGTCCAAGTTGTCAGATCCAGAGACCTGGAGAGCAGGCCAGGCCTGCTAGCAGGAAACAGTCCTTGAAGTAGAGGTGGGTGCAGAGCTGATCCTGAAGAAACAAGTCTTTACAATGAGACCAAGATTCACAGGCAGGCGGGGTATCCCAAGGTAACGAAGAGACGAGCTAGGTAGCAGTCCTACCAGCTTGATAACAAGTCCAAGAACAAGTATACTCAAGCAATGAGTAGTCATACAGAGCATTCTTATATACAGAGCAGACAGGAACAAGAGAGATCAACACAGGAAATAAGATGGCCCCCGTTGAGGCTCGTGACTCCATCTTGGATGATGGCAAAAATGAACTAAACTAAGGGCAAAGCAGAAACTGAGCGACAGACATAAGGCAAGGATTTCAGAGAAACGGATATGCAGGCCAAGTCCTTACATTACTCTCCCCTTAAAAGACGTCCTCTGGACGATCTTAAGTCTGGCTTATTGGGATATCTGCTGTGGAACAGTCTGATTAAGTGAGGAGCATGGACGTTCTCCACTGGTTCCCAGGAATTCTCTTCAGCCGAATATCCTTGCCATTTTATCAAGTATTGGAGACGTCTCCTATGAACCCGTGAATCCAAGACCCTTTCCATGATGAATTCCTCTTGCCCGTCAACGAGAACTGGGTCAGGAGGAGCAGAGGTGCGTCCGGGAAAAGGGTTAGGCACTGCCGGCTTTAACAAAGAGACATGAAAGACAGGATGAATTTTCAATGAGTTAGGCAACTTGAGTCGACAGGCTACAGAATTCACTATACTGCTGATCTTATATGGGCCGACATATTTTTGCCCCAGTTTAGACGTTGGGATCCTGAGCTTCAAGTTCTTAGTTGAGAGCCAAACCATGTCTCCTACCTTGTACTTTGGAGCTGGCTTACGGAATTTGTCTGCTGCCTTCTTGTATCTTTCCTGTGCTGAACCTAAAGTGTCTTTAAGAACTTCCAAATTGCGTTGCAAGGATGAAATGCGGTCAGCTACCGCAGGCACAGACATGTCTATTGGAAGTCGAGGAAGAATACTGGGGTGGTATCCCATGTTGGCAAAGAATGGAGACAATTTGGTGGAAGCATTCTGAGAATTATTATATGTGAATTCAGCCAACGGAAGCAAACTCACCCAATCGTCCTGTAGGTGGCACACATAGCAACGCAGATATTGTTCCAATGTCTGATTGGTCCGTTCAGTTTGGCAGTTAGACTGTGGATGAAAAGCAGATGACAATTTTACTTTGCTGTCCAGAGCAGCACAGAAGCTTTGCCAAAACCGTGAGGTAAATTGAACCCCACGATCCGATATTACTTCATCCGGAGCTCCGTGCAAACGAAAAACATTTTGTACAAGATCTGCTGTTTGTTTAGCCGTTGGTACACCAGCACAGGGAATGAAATGAGCAGCTTTAGTCAGCCGGTCAACTACTACTAGAATTGTGTTTTTCCCTTGTGACAGAGGCAACTCAACAATAAAGTCCATTGAAATAGACCCCCAAGGACGAGATGGAACAGGCAGAGGTTGCAAGAATCCTGTCGGTGAGGAGCGAGGAACTTTTGACCTGGCACATACCTCACATGACGACACATACTGAAGCACATCTTTCCGAAAGGTTGGCCACCAAAAAAAAACGAGACAGAAATTCCTGAGTCTTCTGAACTCCCCTATGGCCGGCAAACTTTGAGTCATGCATTAGTTTTAAGACACTGTTTCTGGAACATACAAACGCTGTCCTTGAAACCAAAGTCCATTCTTGAAAGTTAGATTTACCTGGGTGTGGGGTAACCCCAAAAGCGAATCTGAACAAAAAAAGAGAAAGGGACTATGCATGTATGTGGAATCACCACGCCAAAAACCAAATATTTATATAAATATAATTTTTATTGTAGAAAACACAAAAAGCAGCAAAAGAGCAGCAAAAGACAACACACATAAAAACAATTAAAAAATCTAGTCAAATTGTAGACCGCTGGCTGCAGAGCGTAAAGGCACCAATATGGAACAATAACATACTCAATGTCATAGCATATAATACAGACAATGTGGTGGGGACAAAAAAACACAAATGATTGGACAATATAATGAGATAATAATAATAATAATAATTTTTATTTATATAGCGCCAACATATTCCGCAGCACTTTACAATTAAGCGGGGACATGTACAGACAATAAATTCAATACAAGTTAAGACAATTCAAACAGTGACATTAGGAGTGAGGTCCCTGCTCGCAAGCTTACAATCTACAAGGAAATGGGGGGACACAGTAGGTGAGAAATGCTTGTTAATTCAGGTCTGGCAATTATAATAGGGATTTTCATATAAAGCTGCATGATCCGGTCATCAGCCCGTGTGTTTAAGTGCAATAGACAAGTATCAAGTGCAGTTATCATGTGCATGAAGGGTGTGGAGACAGATGAATAGTAGGGTGCAGATTCAGAATAATATTTGGAAGGAGGGAACAGGGCAAAGTTAGCTTGCTGAGTAGTTGATGTGGTAGGCTTGTTTGAAGAGATGGGTTTTCAAAGCGCGCTTGAATAGGTCAGGGCTAGGTATCAGTCTGATCGTCTGGGGAAGTGCATTCCAGAGAGCTGGAGCAGCACGAGAGAAGTCTTGGAGACGGAGGTGCGAGGTTCGGATTACGGGGGATGTTAGTCTTAGGTCATTTGTAGAACGGAGGGCACGTGTAGGGCGATAGACAGAGATGAGAGAGGAGATATAAGGCGGTGCAGAACAGTGGAGAGCTTTGTGGGTGAGAGAGATGAGTTTATACTGGACCCTGTAGCGAATAGGTAGCCAGTGTAATGACTGGCACAAGATGGAGGCATCGGTGAAGCGGCTGGACAGAAATATGACCCTGGCTGCCGCATTCAAGATGGATTGGAGAGGAGAAAGTTTGGTAAGAGGGAGACCGATCAGAAGAGAGTTGCAGTAGTCCAGACGAGAATGAATAAGAGCGACAGTAAGAGTCTTAGCAGTTTCAAAGGTGAGAAAAGGTCGGATTCTGGAGATGTTTTTAAGATGCAGGTGACAAGAGCGACTGAGTGATCGGATGTACGGAGTAAAGGAAAGTTCAGTGTCGAATATGACCCCAAGACAGCGGGCATGCTGCTTGGGAGTTATGGTTGAACCCTCCAGGGTTATTTCGATGTTAGGTAGAGTGAGGTTAGTAGAGGGGAGAAACACAAGAAGTTCAGTTTTAGAGAGATTTAGTTTCAGATAGAGGGAGGACATGATGCTAGAGACAGCAGACAGACAATCCTTGGTATTTTGAATTAGGGTAGGGGTGATGTCAGGGGAAGAAGTGTATAATTGGGTGTCATCAGCATAGAGATGATACTGGAACCCAAATCTGCTGATTGTTTGTCCAATAGGGGCAGTGTATAAAGAGAAGAGGAGGGGGCCTAGGACTGAGCCCTGCGGGACCCCGATAGTAAGGGGACGAGAAGAGGAAGAGGAGCCAGAAAAAGATACAGTGAAGGAGCGGTCAGAGAGGTAGGAGGAGAACCAGGAGAGGGCTGTATCCTTGAGGCCTATAGAGCGGAGCATAGTGAGGAGGAGCTGGTGATCCACAGTGTCAAATGCGGCAGAGAGATCCAGGAGAATCAGCAGGGAGCAATGACCTTTCGATTTAGCTGTTATTAAATCATTAGAGACTTTAGTGAGGGCAGTTTCAGTAGAGTGTAAAGAGCGGAAACCAGATTGTAAGGGGTCGAGAAGAGAGTTATCCGAGAGATAGCGGATTAGACGGGAGTGGACCAGGCGTTCCAGGAGTTTAGAGATGAAGGGAAGGTTAGAGACAGGTCTGTAGTTAGCAGTGCAGTTCTGGTCCAGGGATGGCTTTTTAAGTAAAGGGGTTATGATGGCATGTTTAAATGAGGAGGGAAATATACCTGAAGAAAGAGAGAGGTTAAATATTTTAGTCAGGTGAGTGGTGACCACTGGTGAGAGAGACTGCAGGAGCTGTGAAGGAATAGGGTCACTGTTGCAGGTTGTAGGCCGAGCAGAAGCGAGGAGCTTGGAAACTTCTTCTTCTGAAACAGGCTCAAAGATGTCTAGTGAGCTTGAGGTAAGGCAGGGAAGGGGATCCAGGCACTGAGGAGATAGGGCTGAGATATCCTGATGGATGTGGTTGATTTTTTCTAGGAAATAAGTGGCCAGATCCTCACCGCTGAGGATGGTGATAGGGGCCTGTACTTTAGGTTTCAGGAGGGAGTCCTGTACCTATATATAAAGTGCATAGTACATGACTGAGAGTGACAGTCAATACCTCCTGGGAGGAGCCCTATAATGTTTGAAATAAATCTAATAAGTGGAGTATAAATAACAGGTATAACTCCCAATGAGATGAAGTCAATAGCCCAAAAAGTAACCAAAGTTACCAAAAGGAAAAGGGCTGATAATGTATGTCAGTTAGAGACCCCAAGCAGGAGTATAATACATCACCCAAAGGCACAACAGTCCATAAGTCCAGTCAGAGGTCGCCCCAGCGTCTGTGTATGGTGCCAGCAGCCACCGCGGAGTACAGTGACCCACGCGTTCCGACACCGCTAGGTGTCTTTCTCAAGGTGAGTGCTATTGCAAACTCAGGGCGCCGCTTATTTAAGTCAAAGAAATCACAAATAAATCCAAACCAGGTGACGGCTGGCGGCGTGCATGGAAAATCATGGAGGCGGAAATAACCTCACAGCATATCTATTGCGCAGGCGCCGTTGCGCGGCAACCAAAACACAACGATTGAAGTCTCGTGAGACTAGAATATCCCGCGCCTGCGCAGTGCGTCCGATCGGGTAAACACAAGCAGCCTTGTGAGCGCTATCAGCGTCCATCAAGGATCAACAACTCAAGTGAATAACGAATCACACGCATACGCGATTCAACCCACAGATGGCCATGACAGGAAGGCGAAAATAGTGTAGAGCATGCATGTGCGTAAACACCCTTCCGACAAGATGGAAGAATATTGAGATAATACACACTCAAAACCTGTGGGGGATGTATATCCCACAGATGCACATTGTAGCCCAATGGGCACAGAGTTGGTTATTTATGGGTATTTTATAAGTATGACAGCAATTCATTAGAAAACAGGTATCCACATCCGTTTAGTCAATCATACACATGCACATAACCCCACAAAAAGGTTTATCCAAACGATAAAGACAGTTGCTATCCCATCAACCAAATCCACATTTTATGTGGGCTAAAACATTTTTACACGCAACGTAAGTCATAGTAACTGAGCACTAATCAGGGTATATACCCTAATTGGCCCTAGAGCAGGGTATCAAAAAAAACACATATGGTGCACCAATGCTATTGTATCAGAAGGGCAGCTCTTAATAAAGTAAATATTTTAAACCCCTCACGCATGCATCTATAGTAATCGAGTGTTACGGCCCAGAAGCAAATGGCTTAGATGTTGACATAATAAAAGAAAAAATCAAATCAAACATGTATATACATACTATTTTTATATAACAAAGGCCATAATTTTATTGAGTTAGGTCAGATAAGTGCCCCCACACACAAGAGGTCTCATTGATGTACACCTGAATCTGTACACCCAAAATGGTGGTGGTCACAAACGCTACACCAGGATGTGATACAGAGCAACAACAGTATGAGACGCATTCAAGAGAATCTAGAGCAACAGAAGACCAAAAAACGTTACAATAACAAAGAACGGAGGATCCCAAAAATGAAGGGAAACAGCCGCATTGTAATGAAGTCCTCGTAGTTTTTTCTTTATTTTTCCCTTTTTAGTCTTCACATGGTGATTTCTTTTTTCTTTTTTCTTATATCTCAGGGTAAATTGCAACAAAATGGCAAAAGAATATTGCTGGAAAACAACCACATGTAAACGGCTTGAGGAAAACAGAAACCGAGAAAGGTCACAGACTCCAGCGCACAAAGAAATCCTGGACCTAAAACCTATGGGAGGAAGAGCAAAAAAAGGGGGGGCGACAGCCAAAGTTAGTAAAAGAGCTGCAACAACCCAGTCTATAATTTCTTATAGAAACCATTATACAGCAGTTCCTCATTAAGCCCATGTGGTGAAAGGCAGTCCAAGTCATATATCCATCTCGCTTCCCGCCGAAGGAGCTCTTCTGAGATGTTGCCCCCCCTAATGTTAACACAAATCCCCTCCAGTCCCATGACCCTAAGGGAGTCAGGGGAGCCACCGTGGTTATCAAGAAAGTGGGTGGCCACAGAGGTCAGCGGTTTCCCCTTACCCCTGTCAGCCCTTGCTGTCATGATATTCGAGAGGTGCTGCTGTGTCCTGCGTCGTAGTTCCTGCGTTGTCTGCCCCACATACAATTTCTTGCAACCACAAACCAGGGCGTAAACCATGTTGCGAGAACGGCAGTTGAAATACGCCTTCGGCTGTATCTGTAAGGGCAGACAAAACGTAGACAATAATCTGTTAGTCAAAATTCTAGGACAGATGGAGCAGTCCCCACATGGAAACGAACCCCTAGTGTCATTACCAGTACGAATCCTGGTAATTGGACGTCTAAAATGGCTATTAGATAAAATGTCCTTTAGGTTCTGCGCCCGTCTAGCCACCACACTTGGGCGTTCATCTATAAAACGACGCAGCTTGGAGTCACCCAGCAAGATGCCCCAGTTGTTCCCAAGAATTTGATAAACATCATTCCACTGATTGTGGAATCTCGTAATGAGACTGACTCAATTTCGCACTCCCCTTACCCGTGGATTAAGGAATTCCTCCCTGGATCTATTCCTGGAAAACTCGAAGGCCCCAGATACGATCCTCCTTGGGTAACCTCTCTCACGGAATCTTTTAGATAGTTGTCGTGATTCCCTCAAGAAGTCTTCCGTACAGCTACAGTTTCTCCTAATTCGAATGAATTGTCCTTTCGGGATTCCCTTGCGTAAATGTGCAGGGTGAAAACTCTCAAAGTGTAAAACATTGTTGGTTGCCGTTGTTTTACGGAACAGCGTCGTGGTAATACGGTTTTTGCACACTCCGATCCTAAGATCCAAAAAATCCACCGAACTAGAAGAAAAGGTGCAGGTGAGCCTGATATTCCAATGATTCTCATTTAGCATTGCTGTAAAGTCCATTAGTTGGGTTTCGGATCCCAACCAGATGATAACAATGTCATCTATATATCTATACCACTTAAAAACCCATTTGGAAAAACCGTCTTGTTGATATACGTGTGTCTCCTCCCACCAACCCAAAAAAAGGTTGGCGTAGGAGGGCGCACACTTAGCCCCATGGCTGTCCCAGACACTTGCCTAAAGAATGCCCTGTCGAAAACAAAATAGTTTTTTTCGAGGACAAACTTTAGGAGCTCCAAAATAAACGTGTCATGACCTCTGTCACCCGTAGTGTGTTGATTTAAAAAATAAGAGACGGCCTCCATACCAAGGTTGTGACTGATATTGGTGTATAGAGCCTCCACATCTAGGGTGACCAGAATGGTACCATCGGGGATTTCCAGATCCTTCAAAAGCAATAGCAGGTGAGTGGTATCTCTGACGAAAGACTCCAACCGTTGGGCCAATGGCTGCAAAAAGAAGTCAAGATAAGCACAAGGTTTCTCATATAAACCCCCCAGCCCAGAGACAATGGGTCTGCCCGGAGGCTCAATGATCGATTTGTGTACCTTAGGTAACAAATAAAAAGTTGGTACAACCGGATGATTTGTGGTTAGAAAATCTAGCTCTTTTTTGTTGATAATACCATTCAGGAGTGCCCTAGAGAGTAATCTATCTAACTGGCCCTTAAAAATAGTGGTCGGATCTGAGGGTAAGATTAGATAGTACTGAGCATTATCAAGCTGACGGCGGACTTCCAGGCAATACATATCTTTAGGCCAAAGAACGATGTTACCGCCTTTATCAGCCTCCTTAATTTCGAAGGCATCATTGTTTTTCAAGCTCTTTAATGCCAGTTTTTCCCCTCTATTCAGATTGTCATGACGAAACTTATCAATCCTGAGTCTCTTAATGTCCCCACATGTCTTGTCGAAAAATATCTGAATTGTTGGGACTAGAGAGAAATTCGGGGAGGCCTGAGATGGCAGTTTGCCAGTAAATCTCTTACGCCCAGTACCAGCCTCATTTTCTGCTAGCAAATCTAACAAGTCACGTAGTACTTGTCTATCCTGTTCGGGTAAATCCTCAATAAGAGAGGGTTGTTGGTACAGCATTTTGAACATCAATTGACGACAAAACAGATATAAATCCTTCGTAAGTTCAAACTTATCCAGACAATTCATGGGTGAGAAAGAGAGACCCTTAGACAGAAGTTTAATTTCTGTATCTGATAATTCATATGAAGATAGATTAATTATCTGCAATCCCACCCCATCTGGCAAAAGGCCAGAATGGGAGGTGTCCTCTAATAACGTCTCCTGTTGTTGAGTCTCGTCTCCCTCCTCGAGTTCGGAGACCACACTCGTGGGTTCCTGTTTCGTTTGGGCCGATGTCTTGGGTTTCCTTCTCCCCCTTCTAGACTGCTTTCTCTGTCGCTTGTGTCGGTAGATAAAAAATCACTATTTTGTGTAGTTGCACCTAAATTGGTAGTAACATTACTGTCATTGTTAGCGGTCACTGGAGTCCGATACCTCGCATTGCCCTGATGTGTCCATTTAAAGACCCGTTGTCTATCAGAATCTAATTTGTCTCGTTGGAATTTGTTCTTTTTGCCCCTAATGATATCCTTCTCATACCGATCGACCATTTCCTTGAGTCGATTCCTAAATGGATCAACCAACTTTTTTTGTCAAAGGTATCAAGTTTGAGTTCATTGTCCCTGATCTCATCCCTAATCCTAGACATCAAAACTTTATCCTGCTCAATCAGCATGTCAATTATTATATAAGAGCATTTCTTCAGGCCAGTTTCCCATGTCAGTTTGAACTCATCATCAACTTCCCAAGCCGGGAAGATTTGGACTCTCAGTCCACGTGGGATAAGGCCTAGTCTCTTATATTCTTCCAAGCTCTTAATGTTCCACCAAGTCTTGGTCAATTTCTTGGGATATTCTAGTCTCACGAGACTTCAATCGTTGTGTCTTGGTTGCCGCACGACGGCGCCTGCGCAATAGATATGCTGTGAGGTTATTTCCGCCTCCATGATTTTCCCTGCACGCCGCCAGCCGTCACCTGGTTTGGATTTATTTGTGATTTCTTTGACTTAAATAAGCGGCGCCCTGAGTTTGCAATAGCACTCACCTTGAGAAAGAAACCTAGCGGTGTCGGAACGCGTGGGTCACTGTACTCCGCGGTGGCTGCTGGCACCATACACAGACGCTGGGGCGACCTCTGACTGGACTTATGGACTGTTGTGCCTTTGGGTGATGTATTATACTCCTGCTTGGGGTCTCTAACTGACATACATTATCAGCCCTTTTCCTTTTGGTAACTTTGGTTACTTTTTGGGCTATTGACTTCATCTCATTGGGAGTTATACCTGTTATTTATACTCCACTTATTAGATTTATTTCAAACATTATAGGGCTCCTCCCAGGAGGTATTGACTGTCACTCTTAGTTATGTACTATGCACTTTATATATAGGTACAGGATCTCATTATATTGTCCAGTCATTTGTGTTTTTTTGTCCCCACCACATTGTCTGTATTATATGCTATGACATTGAGTATGTTATTGTTCCATATTGGTGCCTTTACGCTCTGCAGCCAGCGGTCTACAATTTGACTAGATTTTTTAATTGTTTTTATGTGTGTTGTCTTTTGCTGCTCTTGTGCTGCTTTTTGTGTTTTCTACAATAAAAATTATATTTATATAAATATTTGGTTTTTGGCGTGGTGATCCCACATACATGCATAGTCCTTTTCTCTTTTTTTGTTCATTTGTCTAGTTAACTTGCATGTGGTGATCCCTGCATGAGTATTTACTTGGCTGGTGCCCGCTCACC
Source organism: Dendrobates tinctorius (assembly GCF_039654945.1). NCBI lineage: Eukaryota > Metazoa > Chordata > Amphibia > Anura > Dendrobatidae > Dendrobates > Dendrobates tinctorius. The sequence goes on from NW_027361829.1 coordinate 55,455,980, forward strand.
CGTTTTTTAATCCCAAAAGCGAATCTGCAGCATAGGCCTCCTTAATCTCCGTTAAAAGATCTTGATTATGCAGGACACTTAAAGTTCTTCTCAGATAGAATGGTCCTTGGAGGCGAAGCCGGAGTTGCTTCATCTGAATGAATCCTGGACAGTGCATCAGCCTTTCCATTGCGAGAGCCCGGCCTATAGGAGATGACAAAATCAAACTGGTTAAGGAAAAGATTCCACCGAGCCTGTCTGGGTTTTAGACATCTTGCCGATCTCATAAATTCGAGATTCCGGTGATCCGTGAGTATAACAATCTGTTGGGATGCTCCTTGTAACAGATGTCTCCATTCTTTAAATGCGGTTATAATGGCTAACAGTTCTTTGTTGCCAACGTCGTAATTCCTTTCGGCAGGTGATAACTTTTGAGAGAGAAAGGCACACGGATGCAAGAGATCTTTCTCACCTTTCCTTTGCGAGAGTATGGCCCCTACCGCACAGTCCGAGGCGTCCACTTCCACTATGAAGACCTTTTCTGGGTCAGGATGTACGAGAACGGGAGCTGTCGTAAATTTAGACTTTAATGTGGAAAATGCTGTTTGAGCTTGAGGTGACCAGACAAATGGTGTCTTCTTCCGGGTTAAATGAGTGATGGGTGCAACGATTGCTGAAAAATGTTTAATGAATCGTCTGTAGAAATTAGCGAATCCGATGAATCGCTGTACCTCCTTCACTGATTTGGGAGTTGGCCACTCCTGAATGGCTTGCGTCTTGCTTACATCCATGCTGAGACCCTGGGGAGAAATAACATATCCCAAAAATTGAATTTCTGTTTTGTGAAACCCACATTTCTCCAGTTTAATGCATAAATGATTTTGCCGTAGACGATCCAAAACCATTTTCACGTGTCGCTGATGATCCTCGATATTGCTGGAAAAAATTAAAATGTCATCCAAGTAAATCACAACAAAAATATCAAGTATGTCTCTGAAAACATCATTTGCCAAGTGCTGGAACGTAGCTGGTGCATTACGGAGGCCAAAAGACATAACTAGGTACTCAAAATGTCCATAACGTGATCGAAATGCCGTTTTCCACTCGTCGCCAGGACGAATCCGTACTAAATTGTATGCTCCACGAAGATCTAATTTAGTGAAGATTTTGGCGTGTCGAACTCTCTCAAGTAACTCGGGAATTAGTGGAAGTGGGTAAGAGTTCCAGATTGTGATTTTGTTGAGCTCCCGGTAGTCAATGCATGGACGAAGTGAACCATCTTTCTTTTTGACAAAGAAGATTGGGGCACGCGCTGGGGAGGAAGATTGTCGTATAAACCCTTTAGCTAAATTTTCGTCAATATACTCTTTAAGAGCTTTTAATTCCGTACCAGACAGTGGATAAATACTCCCGAATGGAATTGTGGCACCAGGCAATAATTCCACAGGGCAATCATATGGCCGATGTGGCGGTAATTTATCCGCATTTTTCTTGTCACACACATCACTAAAATCCCGATACTCTACCGGTAGTGTCGAGTCGACCGCGGCTGCTGTTTTCACCGGAGCCAGCTCTCTGGATGCTGCTGATTCATTTGGAAATTTTAACTCCTTTGTTGTCCAATTGATCGTAGGATTACGCAGCCATAACCAAGGCAGACCTAAAATAATAGGAAAATTAGGAGAGGAAATCAGTAAAAAAGACATTTTTTCTGAATGATCTGCCCCCATATGGATCTTTAGTGGGACTGTTTCGAGTTTCACAGGCCCAGATATCAATGGAGACCCGTCCACGGTCTCCATAAACACCGGAGAGTCCCTCTTTCATGAAAGAATGCCATGTTTCTCAGCAAAGGAAGTGTCCATGAGATTGCTGCAAGCTCCAGAGTCTATCATGGCGGAGCACGTGATCCAGCGGGAATGTACCCAGATCTTGATAGAAATGCAACAGAGCGAATCTCTCTTGGCTGTGGTAGAACTTGCAGAAAGTAAGGCGATATCCACAGGTGATGAGGCCTCCGACGAATCATCAGGGAAATCAAAATTTGCAGCCGTTATTTCCTGACTGTGTGAATGAGAACCTACTGAAGAAATATCTGAAAAGTCAAGTTCGGTCACTGCAGCTGCGGACTTGCGATTTTTCCCAGGGCACTCCGATATATAATGACCCGACTTTCCGCAATAGAAACACAAGTTCTCCTTGAAACGATGTTCCTTACGTGTATCAATGACTTTTCTCCGTACTGCGTCGACCTGCATAGGTTCAGACTCTGTCTGGGATAAAGTCTTGCTCGACGCCTCCCTGGTGGAGGAAGGGAAAGACATGAGGTTATTACGATTAGCCTCAGCCCATTTTTCCTGTCGACGTTCAGTGAGACGAATGTCAATCCGAATACAATGATGTATAAAGTCAGCTAGATTAGTAGGTGATTCTCCTCGAGCCAGTTCATCCTTAATTGAAGCAAACAAACCTCTCCTGAACACTGCATACTTTGAAGAATCGCACCATGTCGTATCCAGCACCCACCTCCGGAACTCCATTGCATATTCCACCACCGGACGCTTCCCTTGACGAAGTGTCAGTAATGCGGTTTCTGCTGTTAAACTTCGGTTGGGGTCATCAAACATTTGAGACATTGCGGCAGTAAAGTCATTCAAAGAATTCAGGCATACATCATTAGTCTCAATTAATGGATTAGCCCAGGCTAACGCTTTGTTTGTTAGCAACATAATCATAGTCAATACTTTATCTCGATCAGTTAAAAACTGAGCCGCACGTGCAGAGAAATACAGCTGACATTGATTCAAAAATCCCCGAAATTTCTCTCTTTCACCACCAAACCTGAATGGTGGGAGTTTAGGAAAACCCGGACCCGGAGCTGGAATTGGAGCCGGGGCAGCAACCACAGCTGCAGTCTCTACATTTGAAAGTCGAGACGCTAAGGCCTGAATAGACGTATCAGCCACATTCGCGTTATGATTGGTTTGCGATTCTAAGGTCCCCAGCTTTGTTTTAATAGCCTGCAGCTCCCCATGAAGTCCAGAAACAAATGAGCAAAGTTTCTTCATTCGTACCTCCATAGAATCTAACCCAGAGATCTCCATATTTGATGGCTTGAGTATTCTGTTATAACTTTATATACTCTGTGTAATGGAGGTCAGTGACGTGGATCAGAAAAGAGGCCTGAGCTCATAGGTTTTCAGTTCTGTAGTATTTATCAGAATCAAGCAGGTTTACAGATAAGACACAGCAGGGTAAAAGCAGATGAAGAAAATAACGCAGTGAGCAAACGTACAGACCGTGGAGACGTATGAAGTCCAAGTTGCCAGATCCAGAGACCTGGAGAGCAGGCCAGGCCTGCTAGCAGGAGACAGTCCTTGAAGTGGAGGTGGGTGCAGAGCTGATCCTGAAGAAACAAGTCTTTACAATGAGACCAAGATTCACAGGCAGGCGGGGTATCCCAAGGTAACGAAGAGACGAGCTAGGTAGCAGTCCTTCCAGCTTGATAACAAGTCCAAGAACAAGTATACTCAAGCAATGAGTAATCATACAGAGCATCCTTATATACAGAGCAGACAGGAACAAGAGAGATCAACACAGGAAATAAGATGGCCCCCGTTGAGGCTCGTGACTCCATCTTGGATGAGGGCAAAAATGAACTAAACTAAGGGCAAAGCAGAAACTGAGCGACAGACATAAGGCAAGGATTTCAGAGAAACGGATATGCAGGCCAAGTCCTTACACTCTCTCTGCAGTAGAGAAGGAAAGGCGATGTACAGAAAATTCGTGCCTCTATTGTGAGGGCTCTGGACATTATGCCATTAACTGTCTTAATAAAAACTACCAAAGCCTTCACAAATGTCAAAACTGCAAGCGATTTAAACCTTTTTGAATGGCCTTATCCTGTTATGCAGGCCATCTCATCTGTAATGCAGGATTTTGTCATTCCCATACAGGTCATAATTGGGAGTCAAAAAATGCAGTGCTCTGCCGCGTTAGATTTTGGAGCAGGAGTAAATTTTGTGAACTTACAATTCACACTTGCTAATAACATTGCAAGTAGGACTAAACCCTTACCAATCAATATGGAAACTGTGGATGGATCACCTTTATCTTGTGGACCTGTTAATCACGAGACATTTGAACTTGAAATCTGTATTGCACTAAATCATCATGAAGCTGTTAGTTTCCATCTTATTTCCTCTCCAAAATTTCCCGTTATTCTAGAAAAATATTCAGAACTAGCTGAAGAGCCCGGCGTTGCGTGGACATAGTAACCAACTGTGGATAGTTATAACAAATTATAATGATTACATTGCACATAAAAACATTTCACATCATATATTCAACACTACAGATTTGCAACACAAATTAACTAAACGATTACCCAAGTATTGACAGTATTTTATTTTCAACTCGTTCAAGAGCCTTTTGATAAACATGTGTATCTAACCCTATCCTGTGGGATACTGTCTCCTGAGCTGTGTACCTAATCCTCTCCTATGTGATACTTTCTGCAGAGCTGTGTATCTAATCCTATTGTGTGTTACTGACTGCTCAGCCGTGTATCTAATCCTATCCTGTGATACTGACTGCTGAGCAGTGTATCTAATCCTATCATGTGTGATACCGTCTGCTGAGCCGTGTACCTAATCCTATCATGTGTGATACTGACTGCAGAGCTGTGTATTTAATCCTATTCTGTGTGATACTGTCTGCTGAGCCATGCATCTATTCCTATCCTGTATGATACCGTGTGCTGAGCTGTGTATCTAATCCTATCCTGTGTGATACTGACTGCTGAGCTGTGTATCTAATCCTATCCTGTGTGATACTGACTGCTGAGCTGTGTATCTAAACCTATCCTGTGTGATACTGGGCTCCCCCTGCAGTCTGTGTCAGAGGGTGTTCTGTGTTGGCACGGTAATAAATTGTGTTATTTCCAGCCTTACAGAAGGATGATAACACCATAGAAATGACAAGATTAATAGGCAAAATTGTTTGGTGAATTGGAACGCGCGGGGTTAAAATTTCGCCTCACAACATAGCCTATGACGCTCTCGGGGTCCAGACGTGTGACTGAAAAATTTTGTGGCTGTAGCTGCGACGGTGCAGATGCCAATCCCGGACATACACACACACATACATACACACATACATACATACATTGAGCTTTAAATATTAGATTGAGAGTCCTCAGTGGTTGATACTGTTTAATGACAGTTATTCTAGGAATTCCATGGTTTTCAATCCATAACCCATTTATCAACTATGCTTCGAGGACCATTACCTTTCCCTGAGTACTGTAAGAACAATTGTCATGCTAATTTATCTGTTCTCAAACAAAATCCAAGATTTTTCATAACAAGTGTGATTACCTACCACCTCAGTACCAGCAGTTCAGTGAGGTCTGCAGTAAGAAGAAAGCCTCATCGTTCTTATGATTGTCTCATTGAATTTCTTCCTGGAGCATCAATTCTGTTTGGGCAAATTTACAATCTTTCTGAACCAAAATTGAAAGTACTAAGAAATACCTAGATGAAAATATAGAGAAAGGCTTCATTCAACTTTCTTCTTTGCCAGATAGAGCACCTTTGCTTTTTCTGCAAAAAAGGACTCAACACTGCAGCCATGTATTGATTACAGCAAAATAAATAAGATTACCATTAAAAATCGCCGCCTACTGCCCTTAATTCTTCAGTTACTGGAGAGAATGCGTTCTGCAAAGATTTTTACTAAATGCAAACTAAGAGGGGCTTACAATCTCATACAAATTCGTCTGGGAGATGAGTGGAAAACTGCTTTTAGAACTAGATATGGACATATTGAATACCTTGGTTATGCCTTTCGGCCTTACCAACACCCCTGCCACCTTTCAGCACTTCATTAATGATGTTTGTGAGATTTTTTTGGATGGATTTGTTGTTGTTTATCTAGATGACGTCGTTATATTTTCAGATATCTTGGAGGAACATCGCAGGCATGTCCAGTTAGCCCTGAAACATCTACAAGAGAATCAGATGTATATGAAACTCAAAAATGTGAATTTCAACAAACCAGGACTCAATTTCTGGGATATATCATATCCCAGAAAGTCTGAGCATGGATCACAGTAAAATCAGAGCTGTATTTGACTGGCCTACCCCAAGAAATCTAAAAGACATCCATCACTTTATAGGATTTGCAAATTTCTACAGAACATTCATTAAAAACTTTTCAAAAATCATTTTACCAATTACTTCACTCACAAAGAAAACCAAAGTGTTTTCCTGGTCTCCAGAGGCACAAGTGGCTTTTGGCAAACTAAAGCCTCTATTTGCTTCCGCACCACTACTAGTCCATCCAAATCCTGAATTGCCGTTTATTGTCGAAGTAGACGCCTCAGACTCTGCGGTGGGAGCTGTTTTGTCACAGCGAGTTGGGGACGAGATACAGTTTCATCCATATGCATTCCTTTCTCATACCATGTCATCTGCAGAAAAGAACTATGACATTGGGAATAAATAACTTTTACCTATTAAAGTCACCTTCTCTAAATGGAAACATCTTTTGGAAGCGGCCAATCATCCAGTGACTGTCCTTACTGACCATAAAACTTTAGAATTTATCCATACAGCTAAGAGATTGTCTGCGAGACTAGCATGTTAGGCTTTGTGTTTTTCCAGGTTTAATTTTATAATTTCTCATTGACCTGGTCCAAGAAACAGCAAGGCTGATGCTCTGTCCAGGATGTTACCGAACCTCAACAGAGGTCTAAGGCTATGTGCACACGTAGCGTTTTAAAACGCTTACTAAAAACCGAACTCCTTCCCAGAAATCGCGCGTTTTTTTCCGCTCGATTTCACAGCGATTTTACCGCGATTATGATCGCGATTTTGCCGCGATTTTCGCGTGCGATATTCAAGCACTTTCCAAGCGATTTGAAGCATTGCTTGGAAAGTGATTGACAGGTTGGTCACACTCGTCAAACATAGTGTTTGACAAGTGTGACCAGGTTTTTACTATTGAGGCTGCCTATGCGGCATCAATAGTAAAAGATAAGATGTTAAAATGCTAAAAAAAATAAAAAAATCGGGGTATATTTACCTTCCGGCGTCCCGCGCTGCATTCCCGGGCCTCAGCGTTCCCAGTAATGCCTTGCGAGACCTGTGATGAGGTAGTCTCGCGTTGCTATAGCGATCTCGCGAGACCGCTAGAGTCACACGAGACTACGTCATCACAAGACCTTGCCGCAAGGCATTACTGGGAACGCTTAGGCCGGGAATGCATCGCGGGACGCCGGAAGGTAAATATACACCGATTTTTTATTTTTTATTCTATTTTTTACAGGGGTATGGTGCCCAGGGCCTGGAGGACAGTCTTCTCTCCTCCACACCGTGGGTACCAACCGCACATGAGACGCTTAACTTCCCGCATGGTGGGCATAGCCACATGCGGGAAGTAAGCGATTCTCATGCATTCCTATGGGTGCGGAATCGCGGCAATTCTTTGCGATTCCGCACAAAGAATGAGCATGCTGCGATTTTTTCCGCGATGCGATTCCGCCGTGGAAAAAAGCGCAGCATTAGCACAGCATGTGCGGAATGCATGGGGGGCATTCTGTACACGATTTTTAAGCGTTTTCGTGTCGAAAATCGCGGCAAAAACGCTTAAAAATCGCTACGTGTGCACACAGCCTAACACTGACTGTACCATTCTGCTCCCAAAATTTTGGGGGGAAATACTGGACTCCAAATAATCTTTCATAAAGGTTAAAGATGGCTACCATACTGACTTTTTTCTTAACCATCCTTCGAAGACGTTGATCTTTCTTGTAAGAAGTTTTGGATGCAGAATCACTAAACATATGTCCCCGAATCTGCTTGACTTGAAGTCCTCAAACTTGTCCATGATTCTAAACTTATAGGAAGGATTTGAGAAAATATGTTTCCTCCTGTTTAACATGTGCACGGAACAAGATGCCACGATCTTCACCTCTGGAACTCCTTCAACATTTTGGAATAACTTCTGTACAACTTTAGGAGTTACTGTCAATTTGTTTACTGCCTTCCATCCACAATCCAATGGCCAGACTGAAAGAACTAACCAAATTCTCGAATAATACCTACGCTGTTTTATTTCTTACCTGCAGTATGACTGGGTGGACTATTTACCAACAGCACAATTTGCCTATAACAACTCCAAACACAGTTCTACATCCTAAAGTCTAGTTTTTGCTAAATATAGCTTGCATCTGGTATTTATTCCTAATCTTCCATTGAATATTTTGGTTTCTGCTGTTACAGTCAGACTTACAAAGTTGCATAATGCTCAGGAAGAACTAATTGAGATGTTTCAAAAGGCCCAAGAAGATTATAAATAAACAGCAGCTAAATATCACAAAGTCCCTCAGGTTGGAGAGAAAGCTTGGCTATCTACAAAAAATCTGAAAACGAATGTACCGTCTTCTAAATTGGGTCAGAAATTCATAGGACCTTCTGCACAAATTAAGCCCAGTTGCGTTCCGCTTAAAACTTAACAGCCTTAACTTTTAATCCTTCCTACAAGAAATGGTAGGTCCAGACAAAAGTCTGGCCATGACCAGAAGAGAGAGCCCGCCTGTCCCTGGAGGGTCAGAAATTGCTGAGGCAGTGGGATAAGTTTAGGTGCTATACAAATAAAGAGATGATTATTATTATTATTATTAATCATGGTATACAATGTTATATTCTGTCTTTATGAGGTGAGGTGAAGGGCTATCTCCACTTCCTCCGTGCATACTCATCGCCATGAACACATGGTCTCTAGCGATGACTATGCAGGCAGGAAGTGGGAAGAGATTATTGGCGCGCACACCGGAGGTCACAGTGACTCGCCGGCGCCTGTGCAGGAGATTCCTGAATGCAGTGCCCACAGAAGGGTAGATGAGGCATGTATTTCTGAGGGAGTGCAGGGCGCAGGATTCCGGGGCCGTAACGGACGCTGATGAGAGGGGGTATTACGATGAAGTCAGAAGGCAGGGATTTCTTCCAGGCACCGTACACACCGAAGCTTGGAAGAAATCATTAATATAAAGAAAGAATATAACATTTCTCAGCAACAAGACCATTAATATTTGGCATACAGGTAGGATTAGTGTAAGATTACTATTGCCTGTATGCCCATATTAATAGGTCATACACGACCCGGGGTGTGACAGATTCCCTTTAATCACAGACAACACACGGTCTGTACACTGATTCCATCCATAGACAGAAAGACAGCCCTATAGACTAGGTATCTGTTTTATCCATGAACATCATGATTAGAACACTTAGATAACTGAATGATGCCTAAAGGGGGTTTTACACATAGCGATATCGCTATAACGTCACCGATTTTGTGACGTGCTAGCGATATCGCTAGCGATATCGCTATGTGTGATACTTACCTCCGACTGGCTCCCCCGCTGTCCATCGCTGATCGCGCGAGAATGTCTGGCACCATTTCTCGTCGGGCGCTTCCTGCTAGCGCCGATGAGTGATGCGTGGAGGTGGGTGGGAGGACGTCAGGATCGCTGTGTGTGAAAGGTATCGTGTGCTGCGTCGCTGCTGCATCGCTGTGAGGCCTGCCTGTGTGACAGCTCACTAGCGATCATTTAGCGATGCACCAGCGATCCTGACCGGGTCGGATCGCTGGTGCATCGCTAAATGTAAAGGGGCCTTAAGATTTACATTCCCTGCCTTAAAAATGAGCTTACTGATGAATGCCACTATTGTTATCTCATTCTACTGTGATACCGTAGGAGAGGTGGTGAGTTCTCACTCAATAGAAGTCTTCAAACAGAGGCTGGACAGATATCTGTCTGGGATGATTTAGTGAATCCTGCTTTGAGAAGGGGGTTGGACCAGATGGCCCAGGAGGTCTCTTCCAACTCTACCATTCTATGATACAAACTGGGCCGAAATTTGCCACTAGGCACTTGAGGGCACGTGCCTAGGGTGCCAGGATGCGGGGGGGGAGGCATCTGAGCAGCTGAGCAGGGTTTTGCTTTTTTTTATAGTCCGGCACGTTTCAGGTGTGGACCAAGTTTTTTTAAGGGGGGATTTCGATATGCAATTGCACAGCAGGGGCAGGGCAGCTAATCAGCTCCCTGCCTAAACAGAAGAAATTACATCTCAATGGATGGCGTCATGATCATGTGACTCAAGGGGGAGGAGCCACAAAGTTTTGCAGGCTGGAAGCTACAGGAGTAGCCGAAGGAAATGGGGAAACTTGTGAGAGGTAATGATGGGAACAGGGTACATGGGGAGTGCAGGGTGTATGTGATGTGTAATGCAGGCTCTGTGGGTGCACACTGACAGAGGGATGAGTGACGTTACAGGCTGTGGGAAATAGAGGGGTCCAGACTGACAGAAAAGTGCAGGGTGTGTGAGATAGAGGGTGCAAGAGGGTGCAGGGTGCGTGAGATAGAGGAGTGCAAGTAGGTGTAGGGTGCGTAAGATAGAGGGGTGCGTGAGATAGAGGTGCAAAGTGCGTGAGATAGAGGGGTGCAAGAGGATGCAGTGTGAATAGGATAGAGGGGTGCAAGTAGGTGTAGGGCGCGTGAGATAGAGGCGTGCAGGGTGCGTGAGATAGAGGGGTGCAAGAGGGTGCAGTGTGAATGAGATAGAGGGGTGCAAGTAGGTGTAGGGTGCGTGAGATAGAGGAGTGCAAGAGGGTGCAGTATGAATGAGATAGAGGAGTGCAAGAGGGTGCTGTGTGAATGAGATAGAGGGGTGCAAGCAGGTGTAGGATGTGTAAGATAGAGGGGCACAGGGTGCGTGAGATAGAGGGGTGCAAGAGGGTGCAGTGTGAATGAGATAGTGGGGTGCAGGGTGTGTGAGATAGAGGGGTGCAAGAGGGTGCAGTGTGAATGAGATAGAGGGGTACAGGGTATGTGCAGTTCCAGTCGCCAACGACAGTTGATTGATGGGAGTGGCGGGAGTTGCACCCCCACCGATCAGACATTGATAAGGATATGGATAGGTCATCAATGTTAAAGTAGTGGCCACTTTAAACAATCTTATAATTTATTTCACTCAATGGATGAATATTTTGCTTGTGCATTGTGTGATAGTCTATTCTGTGTAAATGCATTCAGTGGCTCTGTCGGGCTTAGATCTGAACCCCCACAAAACAGCATTCAATGATATGCGCTGATGGGGTCATTGACTATAATGATGCAGACAGAGTCAGCATGTGCTCTGCCGTGCATCATTTTTGGCTGTATACATTAATATCCCAAAAGGTGTTCATATCTTTCAGAATAGCAATACATTTTTGGGGAGAACAATTACTCTTGCCTTACATGTATAGAATCAGTTGTCCATAATGATAGATGGCAGATCTCATATATAAGCATACAATGAGTTCCTTCATACATTTAGCAGAAGACTTGATTAATCTGACTGCAAGTGCAGTAATAAATTACTAATTTACCACGCAAATCTGGCTTTGATGTTTCATGGCTCAGACCTATGGAAATAAATTTATTGTAGAATTCTATATTTTTTGCCTGTATTTGGTTTTCATTTGTTTTTACTGGCAAAGTAACCTAATAAAAGATTTACAGTTTAACACAAGGAAGTTTGCTAGTTGTCTTTGGATAGAAAGAAGCTTTTCATTTATTACTGTTATTTCAAGAGCATTGCAGCATTAGTCCCTGGAGCTCGGTTATATGTGGAAAATAGTAGTGCGCTGCTATAAGTGCATCCTAATCATCCTTCAATTTATGTGCGCCAACTATCATAGCAAGTTATTGCTTGTTTCGCTTGGACAGGAAAATTCGTCAGTGCAAATGCTTTTTATCTTAACACCAACATAATGAATACAACTTTTATATTTGAAGAATAAAACTATGTGTATGAGTTTGTAGCAATGATCTTATGTCCCCACAATGCTAATATGTACAGGACTGGTCCACCTGAGGATAATAATGTAAAGGCACCTTGGACGCTCTGTGGGTATCTGAAATTGTGGATATGAGAAAAGGACGGATATATAAAAGCATATATATTTTTTTTTAAATAAACCGCTGGTTCCCCCCTTTGTAAAACATTACTGTATCTTCACCTTTTAACCAATTCTTCAATTCCTCCACTGCCTTCAAAACTTCTTATTTTGGGGGGACCGTCCAACCATCTAATAGATATTCGGGATTTTCAACAGAATGCTAGATCAGAATTATTGAATTTTAAACACCGAAATCTTGTGTCTGCCCAGGAGATGATCCAGATCACTCAATTACATGCCACTGCCTATCACCAATAGTAGGCAATTGCAAGCATGTCTACCAGGGACCATCGTGCCCTCCCCCCGTGATTGAGTGCCAATGGATTACTATTAGTGATGAGCGCATGTGTTCGTTTCTCGAGTTTGCCTAGGGTGCTGTAGTGACATGTGAGTCACGTGGGCGCATTTTATGCAGCTGTCAAGACAGCCACAAACCATGCATAATTGCCTGTGTTTGTCTGTTAATTCCTGCATGTTTTGTGCCAGTCTAAGAGCCGCAAAATATGAGGCTGCGGGGACTCGAACAGGTCACTCGAGCACGCGTCATACAGGGTGTACACCCGAGCACCCTATACAAACATGAGAAACGAGAACTTGCGCTCACCAATAATTACTATAGAAGCTGGGGGCCACAGAAGGCCCCGTCACTATCATCTTAGTCCTCCTATGAAGCCCTTCCCTTTTTACCCAATTCAAAAATACTGAATTTTAAATAAAGTTTTTTTTAAAAAATGCATCATCTGTTCATACTAATAAAAATATAAGTAAATTAACCACACTTTTCAAAAAAATGCAATAAAAAGTTAACAATTTGGGAGTTCATAGAATTTTTTAATGTCCGTAAACACTACAGCTACAAATCTCCAAAAATAGTGACACAAACCAAGTTTTACAAAAATTCAGATTTTTCTTTTAACCACTACAATAATAAAAATTTGTATAATTAGATTTAGACATGATAGACAATGAACACCATAAAATAAAAACCCCAAACCCAAAAATCAAATTGTATTATTGCATTTTAATTTTTTCACAGCGGTTTTTATTTTACTATAATGATTTTTTTTTTTTTTTAGTTTTTTTTTTTATAATATGATAAAGTGAATGGCATCATTTGAATCTACAACTTGTCTGGCAAAAAAACAAATTGACACATTACTATACTGACAGTAAAATAAAAAGGTATGGCAAAGGGAGAAAATTATTTAAGTGCAAAATGAAAAATGGTTGACCTTTCATCAAATTTCTCATGTAGAACAGGACACAATGTAATATTGGCTGCAGAGCAGAATAAAACTTTTCTTTTTTTTTACATTTTGCCTCTTTGTTGTGGAGATTTTAGCAAAATATTTAGCCCCTAATAATGTTCATTAAAGGGGTTGTCTACTAGTCGGACAACACTTTATCATTAACTATGTTTCCTCCAAGTAAACTAATAACACTTATGCTCATCTATGCTGTGGTTGCTATTACAGCAGTGCCGGCACTGGCTCTCCCAGGACTGAAGTGACATTGCTATGTCACGCAATCCCTGTGACCAATGAGTGGTCACTTCACTGTCCCCTCCTTTGGAGATAACAGATTGCAGTAGTTCTCTCACTTCCTCCGGATTAATGATTTGTTCACAGGGGAAAGTGAAGCTGATGCTGATTAGCTGCTGGGATCCTGTGGAGCCAGTGCTGAAACTGCTAGAATGGCACTGGAGGTGAGGGTAGGGAGTTATTATTTTATAAGGGGAGAACATAATGATTGAGAAATAGTAGTCTGAATAGCAGACAACCCTTTTAAACCCAAGTGGGTGTTATAAGAGTGTTTTTACTGAGAGCATGTACTTATTCCCCCTGTTTGAGATTGCCCAATTATAAGTAAGAGAAACACAAACAGGAGAAAAAGAACACATCCCCAACATAGCTTAGAGCAGGTTTATCAGCGTATAAGATGTAAAATGACAGACAGCCCTGATCTCCTGGTCTGACCTTGTGCATGATTAAAAAGTGCTGGTGGTAGAGCACAGATAACACCTTTCAGATAAGGTTGCCGCACTCAGTGTGGGGGGAGGTGAAGCACAGTTAAGTTTTGCTATGTCACATTATAAACCCTTCCATCCTCCTCCTCCTTTCATAGCACTGTTCCACCCCCAACACTGCCTGTCTGGAGAGGAGACCTTAAAAGGTGTCAATAATTACACTTATGTCTATTGTGCTTATAGCAAGCTATAATTGCTCTGCAGTGTGAGCAGAGGATGCTGTCATTACATATCACACAGGAGGAGCCTGTTCTGACCTATTATAGTCTTTTCTCCTGTGTGTTGCTGCCTGCATATGGTTTGCCCCAGTGAAAACTATGTGATAACACCCACATACACTTAAGGAAAATTAACTCCTTGGGTTCAAAATAATTTGATTGCTAATATCTCTGAAACGGAGAGGCAAAATTAATAAAAATAAAAAAAAAACAAAAGACATTTTATTCTGGTCTGCAGTCATTATTACATTGTGTGTTCAGTTCAGCATGAAAGATTTGGTGAAAAGGTCCTCTTTAAGAGTGCCAACCCATTATAGCTAAAATACCATAACACAACAGGAAGACTAATGCAAACAATCTAAAGACTGCTTTTACGTAGGTTACTCCTTTCTGGTTGAACACTTTTCACTTAGGCTGCGTTCACACGTTGCATTTTTTTCGCGTTTTCACAGCGTTTTTTAACGTGCGTTTTTGCAGCGAAAATGCAAAAAAAACAGCATCCCATGCAATCCTATGGGATTTTGCAATGCTGTGCTAATGCTGTGGATTTTCTCGCGGCGGAATCGCATTGTGGAAAAATATGCAGCATGCTCATTAATTTTGCGGAATCACGGCGATTCTGCACCCATAGGATTGCATTGTTCTGCTTACTTTCCGCATGTGGCTGTGCCCACCATGCGAAAAGTAAGCAGAACATTTGAGGATGGTACCCATGGTCCGGAAGAGAGGAGACTGTCCTCCGGGCTCTGGGTACCATATCCCTGTAAAAAATAGAATTAAAATAAAAAAAATCGTCATATTCTCACCTTCCGATGTCCCTCGCAGGGTCACCAGGCTTCAGCGATGCTGCCGTTAGGTCCCGTTCCCAGTGATGCATTGCGGCAATGACCTTTGATGATGTCTCACGAGACCGCGACGTCATCAAAGGTCATTGCCGCAATGCATCACTGGGAACGGGACCTGCCGGCAGCATTGCGATGATCAAGAATGCTGCGTGGGACGTCGGAAGGTTTGAAAAACACGATTTTTTATTTTAATTATTTTTAACATTAGATCTTTTTACTACTGATGCTGCATTGGCAGCCTCAATAGTAAAAAGTTGGTCACACTCATTAAACACTATGTTTGACGAGTGTGACCAACCCGTCAATCAGTTCTCCAAGCGATGCTACAGATCGCTTGGAAAACGCTAGTGTTCTGCAAGCTAATTACGCTTGCAAATCACTAGTTTTTCCACGGGAAAATCGTGGGAATTTAAAATGCGGTTTTCCCGTGGAATGGAATTCCAGAATTCCCACGTTAACTTCCGCGGGAATTCCGTAACGTGTGCACATAGCCTTAAAGTTTCTCCAATCAATAGTGAGTCTCTAACTTTCCTGCTAGATGAACCTAAGCCATGGCTGGTACTGTTAAAGGCACCACTATATATCAATCTGATTGGAGCTATTTTATGGCACTACACTGTGGCTGGCACTTATAATGATATGGACAGTTCTAGTTGGAATACATAGTTTTATGGTTTTCATATTACTGCACTGGGCAGAACATAAGTGAAAATAATTTTGGGACTTTGGGGAACACTTCTCTTTGAAACTATTCAAGGACATTAGTCGTGTCATTAGGCCTATGTATTCAACTCTACCTATTCCATACAAATGAATAGTGGGCACTTAGAAGCAATAGACATCCCAACCTACTGCTGGCAATTACTGAAATCCAAAATTCCCATCTTCAATAGAAGGCACTAGAGTTAAAATCCTCCTCCTCTCTGAGGAGGCTACTTGCATATCCAAATTCCTAGGGAAGCATAGCATGGCATTTGAGTTTCCCTATGCCAACTTGGCACTCTCCACGAGCAGAAATGTTATCGCTTGGACCTCCTGAAATTTAAGGCATGTTGGATATCTGCTTTTGAAGAAACATCACCAAGTAATTTTAAGTCAGTATTCAGACAGAAACAAGAGATTGAACTACAGACTATGAGATTGTACTGATCTGTGCAGCAAAACCTTAAAATCAAACCCAGTGCCATAACTGGAATCATAAGCAATGTACAAATTCGTCCTTCTCGCTCTCAGAGACCATCACTGCCCCTTATATTGATTGTCACAAACCCACAGATTGTTTCTTGATTTGTGTCAAAAGCAATAGTGCTGATATTCAAACAACACATAACAGTGTCAGTCACTGAGTATTGAAAAGCGTTGTCTGGCTTTGGGATACAATCATGCAGTCACTATGTGCCGACACCAGGAGCAGGTAATCATATGATCATAACTATGTGATTGGCATACTTCTGGCCACATTCTGACTAGGCGTGTCTGGCCTCACTCAATTGCGCGAGGATGCACACGTCTAGTTAGCACATGGCTGCATTTATGCAAAGCGCATACTTGTGCTCAGGAGCCCACCACTGGATAATCCTCATAGCACACGGTGAGTATGTTTTGAGGATTCACAAGTCTGCAGTCACAGAGTGACTGCAGACTTGTAGGCCAAGGCCGGACAACCCCTTTAATTAAAGTGGCAGCCAGGGATCCAATATAACTGGGGCTACATAGCAAATTTGGCCGTGATATAGGCAGAGCTGCTAACGGTCACGGTATGCTACTACTGCAATGCAGCATAATCTAAGTGAAAGGTCACGGGATCACAATAAGCAAGTCCTTGTATTATGTTACAATGTGTCATGGCCAAATTCACAATGTCGCCTTAGCCTAGAAACACCAGCTCTCAGTGCCTCTAAAATTATATAAATCCTAGTCTCAGTATGCCGATGACAGCTACAATGTCCTTTGTGTCAGTGTCCCATAACATTAGCGTCAACCACAGAGCCTCTTCTCTTAGGTGAGGTCAGAACACAAGTGGTAACAATATGTGTCACACACGGTAATGGACACATATTGTGCAATGCATGTACTAAAGCCTCTTCCATCACAATACTCAGCTTGCAAAGCACCAGTGCTAACCACTGAGCCACCGTGCTGCCTGTATATTGAGTCAGCTTCACAGGTCTGACACACGGTCCAACCAGCTGCTCAAAAGCAGCATCCGAGGCTGTTGAAGAGAACCATGGCCATTCTATTTACTGTATCTAGTCTAAGTACTTGTTAATACCGGGTAAGAGTGAGGAATGTAGCGTTTTATCACTTATATGCTATTTATTGGTTAGCACATCATAACTATAGTGTGACAAGTACCAGTATAGGGTGTGGTGTTAAATGGAAATAATATTAATATTGCCGGCAGGTTTAATAGAGGTAAACAGGACCATATTTTTTAAATTAGTACTGGCCTCATGGCATCATTATTGTATTTGGAATTAATCCAGAGTAAAATATGGCTACAGATTTATCATGTGGTGAGAAAATACTAAAAGTACAAAATAATAAATGTTTTCATGGAGAATTGCTTATTCAGATATGCAGGATTTTCTTTCTACAGTTTTAGATATTTTTGCTACAAAGAAAAATATGAAGACTGGAAAACTCCCGGTTTGATAGCCGCCGATTTATGCCCTGCTAAAAGTCGCACTGTTTTCTCACATCATGTAGTCATCAGTTTAGAAAAATAGTGAACTGCAGATCACATCCAAACTGACAAGAAAGTGTTAACTCGTATCCATTGTGTCTCCTATGGGAGTTTTAGATTTGATTTTTTTTTCTTTCCTCCCACATAGGAGGATACAGCGTCATTCTGGTCCATGACGCATTCAATGAAATCAGACACTGTTAATGGACGAGAGAGCTGCTTTTCCTACATATCAAAAAAAATAACCAAAAACTTGCAGTGGCATGTAAACGTTTGGCACCTTTGATCAAAATTACTGTTATTGTGAACAGTTAAGCAAGCTGAAGATGACATGATCTCTAAAAGAACTAAAAGTTAAATATGCAGGGAAAAAAACTTGATCCAACTCCCGATACGTTACAGATAAAATCCAAAATTTATTCTTATTCATTTAAAATGGAAAGATCCAAAAAACATTTGCCAAAGGATATTTAGAAAAAGGGGCGAAATACATCACTAGCATTTCAATGTCCTCCCATTCGGTATTTCTTCTGCATCCCGGGTGTTCACCAAATTAAAGTGATAGCATCTAACAGAAACAAACATATCAGTGTCATGCCTTACCTAGACGACCTTTTGCTGATCGGTCAATCAGAAACAATCCTCATACGAGAAGTCCTGTGTCTTCTTACATCCCTGGGATGGCTAATAAACTACCAAAAATCCAATCTGATCCCTTTTCACCGAGAGAATTTTGGATTCACAAGACCAGATGTATTGGCTGGTGAAGGAGAAACAAATCCTGATATGGTAAAAAATAACAACTTGGCAATGTCAGCCCTAAGTTCTATGACGCTGCTGGAGCGCGTGGTAGTTATGGCTCCCCTTGCACACCGTATTCTTCGGCTGGGCACCACGTGACTCTGCTAGTCACGTGACCCGAATACGTCACGTAGGTCCTAGTTACACACAGTGAAAAATGAGGATGAATGAACTCATGGAGATCAACATCCAACACTGTGGAGACACCATCACGTTTCTCAACGCAGTAATTCTAGAGCAATGCCCCCATCCCTTATGGGAAATATGCAAAACATGCAAAACAGAAGCCGCGGAGATACCATCGCATGTTTCTCAACGCAAGCAATGACTAGCCAGGTCTTTCCCCGGGAAGGAACAACCACGGGAAGGGCAGTCTCCAATGAAGGAAACCACCTATGCCAAAACATGGTATCCATCCACAGACAGCTGTTTCGGGGTATTGCCCCTCATCAGTGTGGAGTAGGAAACTGGCTAGTAGGAGCAATGCCTAGTAAAAGACTGTGAAAAATGAGGATGAATAAACTCATGGAGATCAACATCCAACACTGCGGAGACACCATCACATGTTTCACCTGGCTAGTCATTGCGCTGAGAAACATGTGATGGTGTCTCCGCGGCTTGTGTTTTGCATGTTTTGGATATTTCCCATAAGGGATGGGGTCATTGCTCTAGAATCACTGCGTTGAGAAACATGTGATGGTGTCTCCGCAGTGTTGGATGTTGATCTCCATGAGTTCATTCATCCTCATTTTCACAGTCTTTTACTAGGCATTGCTCCTACCAGCCAGTTTCCTACTCCACATTGATGAGGGGCAATACCCCGAAACAGCTGTCTGTGGATGGATACCATGTTTTGGCATAGGTGGTTTCCTTCATTGGAGACTGCCCTTCCCGTGGTTGTTCCTTCCCGGGGAAAGACCTGGCTAGTCATTGCTTGCGTTGAGAAACATGTGATGGTGTCTCCGCAGCTTGTGTTTTGCTAGTTACACACAGGACCTGCCAGCGTTCACCGCGGCTACTGCGCGCTCCAGCAGCTCATCCAGAGAGCTTGTCTCCGGCCGGGACAACGCTCCAGGATCGACAGCCTACCCAGAGAGACTACTACATAGGACAAAAGCTAAGTTGAACAATCTACTCACTTGTTGGAATTAAGGTGTATCTTTATTACACAGGTACCGGACTTTACCTGCCCATATTGCTACGTCTTTCAAGCACTTGTAGCACTTTACAAAGCGGCGTCAGTATATCTATATAGCGCCAGACACCTTTGGTCAGAAGCCCATTTTCACTTCACTTGGGCACAGCACGATTTATTAGCATACCACCAGAATTTGGGGATTAATTGTGCTACCTTACTGCCAAACTGGGCACATATTGCTAAGTTCCGTTCCATGCTATTATTACCACTGCAGTGTTTCTCTTTTTTGACCATTTTTTTTTTTAATTCTGGAGCGCGCTAATTCATAGTTAAGTATTTCCCTCTTTTTTAATTTTAAGCCCGTCAAAACAGATTATTGGAGGTTACGTCTTTCTTCATCTAGTATCAGACCACTCCTCAACAAACCATTACAGGTATTTTTTCTGATAAATTGATCAGTAATGTCTTGCTCTGACTGAATCACAGCGCGAGTACTTATACAGTATTTCATGTCTAATACAGATTTAGCCTTTGGGAGTATAGTTCTCCAGGCCATTTTTCCTCCTAAAGAATGATTTGTGGCATTCCTCCTGTGGTGCAGTTTTGGAGGGTGACTAGAGAAAATAGAATTAGTCACACTGATAATTAGATTTCTAGGAACCCTCCACAACAGCACGGGTAATCCCACCCTAATATTTTGTTGCACCATTAGGTGATGAAAATAAATTTTGAAGCTTTCATACCGGAGCGGTCCTTTATAAAAACACTAGAGAGAGGAAGTGGTGGGGACTATTTGACCTCTTTGTTTCCTGTCCCTATTAGGGCGGGAGTATCCTCCTGTGGTGCAGTCGTGGAGGGTTCCTAGAAATCGAAATACTGGTAAGTCTAATTCTATTTCTTACTCCCTAGAACTGGAGATGATTGGAATAAAATTTTACTGGCTAATATATGTACAAAATATAAATATTTTCTGAAGTTCAACATAACCCAGTTTAAGTTTGGCCTCTTGTTAGCGAGAGTAATTCAAATTAGAGTGTTTCCTGAACAGATCATGAACCACAGACCCTTAATTTTAATTTAACAGGAAGCCAGTCATCTTTATGAAAACACTGCCACACAGTGGTCACATACTGCATTGCCACATTTACGACAAAAAATGGAAAAAAAAAAAAAATCAAACTTTCTTGACTGACCAGTTATTTCCAAAATCCACACCCTTACATTCACTGGTGTCCAGAGTGCTGAAATGCAATGGTTGTGTGGTAAGGTACTCAAGCCTGCTTGTGATGTGAACAAACAAAAAAATCAAATTTGTGGAATTAGCCCCCAGTGGTTGATACCTTTTAATGGCTAACTGAAAAGATGGTAACACATTGCAAGCTTTCGAGACTACTCAAGTCTCTTCATCAGGCTAGACTAATACAACATCTGAAGAATCACATATTTATACACAACACAGCACAGAAAAAATGCAATAGATAAGACAAGTGACGTGAAGCAGAACTATCATTATGGGGGAGTGATAGACAGTTATGGCCATAAATATTGGACCAGTTCATAGATAATGTCCTTATTGTCCTGTGATTGCAGTCTGGTAATGTGTTGTGATGCCCTCACAAGGTC
This sequence comes from Dendrobates tinctorius, assembly GCF_039654945.1. NCBI lineage: Eukaryota > Metazoa > Chordata > Amphibia > Anura > Dendrobatidae > Dendrobates > Dendrobates tinctorius. Next base: position 55,477,308 of record NW_027361829.1, read on the forward strand.
TTAGGAGCAAATTCCTTAATTGAATTAAAAGGTACCAACCACTGAGGACTCTCAATTCTGAATATTTTTCTATGTACTGGCTAACACAGTACAAAGATATACATCTTTTCTGTATGGAATTAGCCCCATAACTTGGTGGAATATTAGTCTAGTACAGGGATGTCCAACTTGCATTACCTAGGGTCCAGGTAAAAGCAGCTCGATTTGGTGCACAGTCTTCCCACACATTACCCAGTCATATCCCATAACAAAAGCTAAAGCAGTTATAATTCTGGGCCCGTTCTTCAAAAAGATGTGAGATTTATTTGTACAATACATATAGCAGTATGGCGCTGAAGTCTTTATTCACATGAAAAAACTTCATTTTACTTTTGTAGCTTAAGCTCATTTCTATATTCTACATATACACACACTGCAGCTATAACACACAGACTCCATTCACAAAACAGAATGCAGCGTATGCGCCACCTGCTGGCTATGTATTAAAATGCAAACAGGAGTGGAAAACTAAACTGCATATCGCACTACAAAATTAACATAGCAAAGCTATGAACACAAGTGGCATTTTTTTGCAACGTCTTTTATTTCTCTGCAAAGAAGCTGTTTTACAGTAGCACCAATAGCTATGAGATTTCAGAAATATCAGGCCCACACCGCTTTTTCAAACTGAATTTGAGAACGGCAACATTATTGAAAATCTGCAGCCTCAATTGTTTTAGCATTTTGCATCATGTTTTCACCCATCAAAAAAATCTACAACTTCATCGTGCCTTGTGTTGTTTCTAGTGATGAGCGAGTATACTCATTGCTCGGGTTTTCCCGAGCATGCTCGGGTGTCCTCCGAGTATTTTAGCGTGCTTGGAGATTTAGTTTGTCGACGTGGCTGCATGATTTGCGACTTGTAGACAGGCTGAATACATGTGTGGAATGCCTGTTTGTTAGGGAATTCCCACATGTATTCAGCATGTCTACAAGTCGCAAATCATGCAGATAAGACAACGAAAACTAAATCTCCGAGCACGCCAAAATACTCGGAGACCACTCGAGCATGCTCGGAAAAACCCAAGCAATGAGTATACTCGCTCATCACTACTAGTTACCTTTTCACGAAGATTGTTCATAACGATTTTAGGGGAAATCTCTTAATCTGATAAAAATTTGAAGCAATAGGTCCTTAGTTAAATACTTTTTGACATGGAAAATATTTTTATGTATCATAGTATTTAAAGCGGTTGTCCACCAATTTTACATGGGCGGCGTATCCTTGGGATAGGTCATCTATGTCCGATAGGTAGGGGTGCAACATCCTGCACCTCTGCTGATCAGCTGTCCCGTGCCGACAGTGGCCAGAAGTGCTCACTTACGGAGCTGCTCCATCTACTAATAGTGGCCACGGCCAGGTACTGCACATCCGCCCCCTATTGATTTAAATTGGGATGATGTGCAGTACTTGGAGCATCTCAGTATCTTAGCACTTCCAGCAGCGAGAACAGCCGATCGGTGGGGTTTGCTGGGTGTCATACCCCACTGATCAGACATTGATGACCTATCTTGAAGATAGGTCATCGATGTTAAAGTAGTGGACACCACTTAGTGACTGGACAAAATTTTTGAAGGCTGACCAGTGTCACTTTATCTGGTAATAACTCTGGAAGGCTTCAACAAATCCCAGTGACTTTAAGATTATTTTTCCGTGGCACACTATAATTTATGATAATGGTAAATTTAGGTCAATAAGCTTTGTGTTTGTTTACAAAAAATATCAAAATTTTTTAGAAAAATGTTAAAAAATTAGCAAGTTTCAAACTTTGAATGATTATCCCTTTAATCCAGATAGTCATACCATAGAAAAACCTAAATAAAAAAACATTTCCCTCATGACTGCTTTACATCAACACCATTTGTAAAAACATTTTAGGAGGTTTAAAAATGTAGTAACAATTTTTCAAGGAAATTTACAAAAAACTTTTAGGAACCTATCCATGTTTGAAATGACTTTGGAGGTCCTATATATTGGAAAACCCCCAAAGTGATACCATTTTAACTCCTTCACCCCCAAGGGTGGTTTGCACGTTCATGACCGGGCCAATTTTTACAATTCTGACCACTGTCCCTTTATGAGGTCATAACTCTGGAACGCTTCCATGGATCCCGGTGGTTCTGACATTGTTTTCTCGTGACGTATTGTACTTCATGATAGTGGTAAAATTTCATTCAAATAACTTGCGTTTGTGAAAAAAACGGAAATTTGGCAAAAATGTTGGAAAATTCGCAATTTTCCAACTTTGAATTTTTATGCCCTTAAATCACAGAGATATAGAGATATGGCACATAAAAACCTTAATAAATAACATTTCCCACATGTTTACTTTACATCAGCACAATTTGGGAACCAAAATTTTTTTTTGTTAGGAAGTTATAAGGGTTAAAAATTGACCAGCGATTTCTCATTTTTGCAACACCATTTTATTTTTACGGACCACATCACATTTGAAGCCACTTTGAGGGGTCTATATGATAGAAAATACCCAAAAGTGACACCATTCTAAAAACTGCACCCCTCAAGGTGCTCAAAACCACATTCAAGAAGTTTATTAACCCATCACAGGTGCATCACAGGAATTTTTTTGAATATTTAAAAAAAAAATGAACATCTAGCTTTTTTTCACAAAAAAAATACTACAGGTTCAATTTTTTTTATTTTACCAAGGGTAACAGGAGAAATTGGACTGCAAAAGTTATTGTGTAATTTGTCCTGAGTACGCTGATACCTGATATGTGGGGGGAACGACTGTTTTGGCGCATGGCAGAGCTCAGAATGGAAGGAGCGCCGTTTGACTTTTTCAATGCAAAATTGGCTGGAATTCAGATCGGACGCCATGTCGCGTTTGGAGAGCCCCTGATGTACCTAAACAGTGGAAACCCCCTACAAGTGACCCCATTTTGGAAACTAGACCCACCAAGGAACTTATCTAGATATGTGGTGAGAACTTTTAACCCACAAGGGCTTCACAGAAGTTTATAACGTACAGCGGTACAATTAAAAAATCATATTTTTTCCACAAAAATGATCTTTTCACCCCAATTTTTATTTTCCCAAGGGTAACAGGACCCTAAAAGTTATTGTGCAATTTGTCCTGAGTATGCGGATACCCCTCATGTGGGGGTAAACCACTACTTGGGCGCATGGCAGAGCTCGGAAGGGAAGCAGCGCCATTTTACATTTTTGGCTGGAATTGAGATCGGACACCATGTCGCGATTGGAAAACCCCTGATGTACCAAAACAGTGGAAACCCCCCACAAATGACACCATTTTGGAAACTAGACCCCCAAGGAACTTATCTAGATGTGTGGTGAGCACTTTGAACCCCCCAGTACTTCACAGAAGTTTATAACGCCCGGGCGTGAAAATAAAAAATTCTTATTTTTTCCACAAACATGATCTTTTAGTCACCATTTTTTTTATTTTCCCAAGGGTACCAGGAGAAATTGGACCCCAAACGTTGTTGTCCAATTTGTCCTCAGTATGCTGATACCCCATATGTGGGAGAAAACTATTGTATGGGCACACGTCGGGGCTCGGAAGGGAAGTAGTGACGTTTTGGAATGCAGACTTTGATGGAATGGTCTGCGGGTGTCATGTTGCCTTTGGAGAGCCCCTAATGTACCTAAACAGTGGAAACCCCCACAAATGACCCCATTTTGGAAACTAGACCCCCTAAGGAACTTATCTAGATGTGAGGTGAGCACTTTGAACCCCCAAGGGCTTCACAGAAGTTTATAATGCCAGGGCATGAAAATAAAAAAATCGCATTTTTTCAACAAACATGATCAATTAGTCCCCAATTTTTTCATTTTCCCAAGGGTAACAGAAGAAATTGGACCCCAAAAGTTGTTGTCCAATTTGTCCTGAGTACACTGATACCCCATATGTGGGAGAAAACTATTGTATGGGCACACGTCGGGGCTCGGAAGGGAAGTAGTGACGTTTTGGAATGCAGACTTTGATGGAATGGTCTGCGGGTGTCATGTGCGTTTGGAGAGCCCCTGATGTACCTAAACTATTGAAACTCCCCACAAATGACACCATTTTGGAAACTAGACCCCCCCAAGGAACTTATCTAGATAGTGGTGAGAACTTTGAACCCACAAGGGCTTCACAGAAGTTTATAACGTACAGCGGTACAATTAAAAAATCATATTTTTTCCACAAAAATGATCTTTTCACCCTCAATTTTTATTTTTCCAAGGGTAACAGGACCTAAAAGTTATTGTGCAATTTGTCCTGAGTACGCTGATACCCCATATGTGGGTGTAAACCACTATTTGGGCACATGGCAGAGCTCGGAATGGAAGCAGCGCCATTTGACGTTTTTGGCTGGAATTGAGATCGGACACCATGTCGCGATTGGAAAACCCCTGATGTACCAAAACAGTGGAAACCCCCCACAAATGACACCATTTTGGAAACTAGACCCCCAAGGAACTTATCTAGATGTGTGGTGAGCACTTTGAACCCCCAAGGGCTTCACAGAAGTTTATAATGCCCGGGCATGAAAATAAAAAAAATTGTATTTTTTCCACAAACATGATCAATTAGTCCCCAATTTTTTATTTTCCCAAGGGTAACAGGAGAAATTGAACCCCAAAAGTTGTTGTCCAATTTGTCCTGAGTATGCTGACACCCCATATGTGGTAGAAAACTACTGTATGGACACACGTCGGGGCTCGGAAGGGAAGTAGTGACGTTTTGGAATGCAGGCTTTGATGGAATGGTCTGCGGGTGTCATTTGCGTTTGGAGAGCCCCTGATGTACCTAAGCTATTGAAACTCCCCACAAGTGACCCCATTTTGGACACTAGACCCCCCCACAGAACTTATCTAGATGTGTGGTGAGCACTTTGAACCCCCAAGTGCTTCACAGAAGTTTATAACGCTCGGACGTGAAAATAAAATCATTTTTTTCCACAAAAATGATATTTTTGCCCCCAATTTTTTTTTTTCCTAAGGGTAACAGGAGAAATTGGACCCCAAAAGTTGTTTTGCAATTTGTCCTGAGCAGGCTGATACCCTACATGTGGGGGTAAAACACTGTTTGGGCGCATGGCAGAGCTTGGAAGGGAAGGAGTACCATTTGACTTTTTCAACTTAGAATTGGCTGGAATTGAGATCAGACACCATGTTGCATTTGGAGAGCCCCTGATGTGCCCAAACAGTGGAAACCCCCCAATTATAACTCCAACCCTAACCCCAACACACCCCTAACCCTAATCTCAGCCCTAACCCTGGACCTAACCCTAATGGGAAAATGGAAATAAATACATTTTCTTTTAATTTTATTATTTTTCCCTTACTAAGGGGGTGATAACGGGGGGTTTGATTTACTATTTATGGCGGGTTTTTATGTTTGGCGGCTGTCGCACGCTAAAAGACGCTTTTTATTGTAAAAATAGTTTTTGCATCACCACATATTGAGCTATAATTTTTCCGTATTTTGACCCACCGAGTCATGTGAGGTCTTATTTTTTGCGGGACGAGTTGACGTTTTTATTGGTACCATTTTCGGGCACGTGACATTTTTTGATCGCTTTTTATTCCGATTTTTGGGACGCAGAATGAACAAAAAACAGCGTTTCATGAATTTCTTATGGGGGGTGCGTTTACACCGTTGCGCGTGCGGTAAAATTGATAAGGCGGTTTTATTCTTCGGGTCAGTACGGTTACAGCGATACCTCATTTAGGTCTTTTTTATGTTTTGTCGGTTTTATGCAATGAAAACTATTTTATATAAAAAATAATTATTTTTGCATCGCTTTATTCTGCGAGCTATAACTTTTTTATTTTTTCGCTGATGATGCTGTATGGCGGCTCGTTTTTTGCGGGACAAGATAACGTTTTCAGCGTTACCATGGATATTTATATGCATCTTTTTGATCGCGCGTTATTACAATTTTTGTTTGGCGGTATGATAATAAATCATTATTTTTTGCTTCGTTTTTTATTTTTTAAGGGGTTCGCTAAAGGGGTTAACTAATGGGAGTTTTATAGGGCGGGTCGTTACGGACGCGGCGATACCTAATATGTGTACTTTTATTGTTTTTTTTAATTTTTATTTCCAAAAAATGGATTTATTGGGGGAATATTTTTTTTTCTAATTTATTTGGCGATTTTTTTAAAATTATTTTAACACTTTTTTTTTTTAACATTATTACATAGTCCCAGGTGGGACTTCACTGTCCTGTGACAGATGGCTGATCTGTCACATCACAGATCACTGTGACAGATCAGCGATCTGTCACAGGCACTACTGCAGACTTCCTCATGCCTGCACTTTGCAGGCACTGAGGAAGCCAGCTCCCTGCAGACCCCCGTCGCCATCTTGGATTCGGGGGCCTGTAGGGAGACTCCTGCAGCAGCGCTGCACATTGCGCTGCCGTGGGGGGCTCAGGGAAGCACGGAGGGAGCCCCCCCTGCCGATGCTTCCCTTTAACCCCCGGTACACCGAGATCATGTTTGATCGCGGTGTGCAAGGGGTTAACGTGTCGGGGGCGGTCCGTGACCGCCCCTGACACATTGTGCCGGGTGTCAGCTGTGATAATCAGCTGACACCCAGCCACGATCAGCGGCGCTCACCACGTGGGCACCGCTGATCGCGCTAGACGTACTATCCCGTCCATGGGCATAGGGGCCCGGGTCCCATGGACGGGATAGTACGTCTGATGTCAGACGTACTAGGGGTTAAAAACAGCACCCCATGACATATTGAAAACTATGAATGTATATAATTAGTTGCCGCGCTATTGACACTAGATAGAGTGGAACGCTGATGGACACACGCACAGTCTGTCAAAGAACCAAATAACAGGGTACTTACTGATATGTAGTCTGTGCACTCTCTGTAATCTGTCCGTGAATGTCGGATAATGATGACAATAGAAAGCTGTGCTCAATGTAGGGAGCGTCCTACCATTTGCATGTGAAAACCCCGTGTGGTAGGCTACAGTATACGGCAGTCAGCCTCGGCCGATGGCGCCATGTAGTAGCGTCGTGAGCAGGGGGCGTGGTGAAGCAGTGACGCAAATGACGTACATGTGCAGGGGCCAATTCCGATGCGTTTCGGGGGAATCGTCCTCCTTTCTCAAGGTCTGGTCTCTGCACTACCGCTGTCTCCTTTTAATCCCCCGTGTCACTGTCTTTTGTTCATAACAAAATGCAAATGCTTAAAGTCCTATTCATATGAAAAAATCCTTAATAGCTTCCTAATGGAAAGTGCATGATAATGAGAACCATGTTGGAAATATATATATATATCTATATATACTGTATATATATATTAGTCTGACCCCGGCCTAAGTCAAATAATTGCAGAACTAATGCAAATTGAAACCGCAGGGCCCCATTAATTATTTTGGGGAGAGTATGGGTTCCATTATGTGTCACTTGTATGATGGAAAAGAAAACTTCTGCTTGATGCTCTTTTATTTCTATTAAAAAAAGGAAATATAGCAGAATCTAGTCATCCCCCATAATAGTCAATGAGGCCCTAGTGCTTCCCTTTGTATTAGTTATAGGTTACATTCACACTATCAGTATTTGACATCAATATTTGTAAACCTAAACTAGGAGTGAGTGAAAAACACTTTTCATCTGACTTTTCCACTCCTGGTTTTGGCATACAAATACTGATGTAAACTACTGACCAAATGCTGAATGTGTGATTGGGGCCTTAGACATTCAATTTACTTTTCTATTTCTGAAAAAAGTACAGATAAACCAAATATCAGAATACCGGCGCGAAATAGCCTAAGGCCATATGCCACTTAGGCCGGTTTCACATTAGCGCTTTTTAAGCGCACGCACGGCCGGGGGTAGCTCCGCCCCCGAGCCGGCTCTCTGCCCGGCGTGCCCGCCCCTTGCTTGTAGCGCCGCCTCCTAGCGGACAGCGGCGCCTGCGATCGGCGCACCCTATCTTTAGCATAGGGTGCGCAGGCCGTGCGATAGTTGCGCTTTGACCTGCGCTGCGCACTTTTGATGGTGCGCCGTGCGCGCCAAAATCCGAAAAGTTCGATTTTGGCGCGCACGGCGCACCGTCAAAAGTGCGCAGCGCAGGTCAAAGCGCAACTAGCGCACGGCCTGCGCACGATCTGCGCACCCTATGCTAAAGATAGGGTGCGCCGATCGCAGGCGCCGCTGTCCGCTAGGAGGCGGCGCTACAAGCAAGGGGCGGGCACGCCGGGCAGAGAGCCGGCTCGGGGGCGGAGCTACCCCCGGCCGTGCGTGCGCTGAAAAAGCGCTAATGTGAAACCGGCCTTACTGTACCACAATGTCCAGGCTGATCGCCGGGCTCCTTACCTGGACTCAACAACTTTATATGCATACTAGCTGAAGAGCCTGACGTTCCCTGGGCATAGTAACCAACTGTGGTTAGTTATAACAAATTATAATGATTATATTGCACATAAAAACCATGCATCTAATCCTATCCTGTGTGATACTGACTGCTGAGCCGTGTATCTAATCCTATCCTGTGTGATACTGACAGCTGAGCCGTGTAGCTAATCCTATCCTGTGATACTGACTGCTGAGCCGTGTATCTAATCCTATTTTGTGTGATACTGACTGCTGAGCCGTGTATCTAATCCTATCCTGTGTGATACTGACTGCTGAGCCGTGTATCTAATCCTATCCTGTGTGATACGGACTGCTGAGCCGTGTATCTAATCCTATCCTGTGTGATACTGACTGTTGAGCTATGTATCTAATCCTATCCTGTGTGATACTGACTGCTGAGCCGTGTATCTAATCCTATCCTGTGTGATACTGCCTGCTGAGCCGTGTATCTAATCCTATCCTGTGTGATACTGGGCTCCCCCTGCAGTCTGTGTCAGAGGGTGGTCTGTGTTGGCACGGTAATAAATTGTGTTATTTCCAGCTTTACAGAAGGACGATAACACCATAGAAATGATAATAATAGGCCTGTTACCACAACTGTCTACAAAGAAAACTGTTGCTGATAGCAACCAATCACAGCTCAGCTTTCATCTTTTAAACAGCTCTGGGACAGCGTGGCGAGTTTTGAGTGGTGACTTTTGTGTTTCGACTTTTATGTGGCGAGGTTGGTGTATGTGTGGTGAAATGTGTGCTGAGGGTCGTATATGTGTTGAAGCACGTGGTAGTGTGTAGTGCATTTTGTGTGTGTTCATATGCCTGTGTGTGGCGAGTATCCCATGTCAGGGCCCCACCTTAGCCACTGTACGGTATATACTGTTTGGCGCCATCGCTCTCATTCTTTAAGTCCCCCTTGTTCACATCTGGCAGCTGTCAATTTGCCTCCAACACTTTTCGTTTCACTTTTTCCCCATTATGTAGATAGGGGTAAAATTGTTTGGTGAATTGGAACGCGCAGGGTTAAAATTTCACCTCACAACATAGCATATGACGCTCTCGGGGTCGAGACATGTGACTGTGCCAAATTTTGTGGCTGTAGCTGCGACGGTGCGGATGCCAATCCCGGACATACACACACACCCACATTGAGCTTCATATAATATATAATAAAAAACCTTTATTATAGTAATTCGTTAAAACCTACTTTAAAATCCCCTATTTAAACGCGAATTTTTGTTCACTCCAATAAAATGCCATAAAAACAATATATAAATATTTAGAAACTAGATTATGGCCCGATGCTATCGCATCGGGAGGATGCGATAGCATCACACCTCTTGCCATGTTAACCCTCAACACACACACTCCTCTCACCTTTCCTCTCGGAAGATGTCGGGGATCGTGGAGCAGCGGCGATGATGGCGTGAGTATGAGAGACGGAGTGAGAGAAAGGGTCGTATGTGGAGTGAAAGAGTGAGTGGAGATGGTGAAAGGTGAGAGGAGTGTGTGTGTTGAGGAGTGGTGTGTTGAGGGTTAACATGGAAAGAGGTGTGCGGTGACGTCACCGGTTACAACTGGACGGAAGTTGTTACAACCGGAAGCTGCTTAGGGCATTTATTATTATAGATAATTTATATTTAGAAATAATTTATATAAAACAAATGAATACTTTTATACTAAATTTTATTTAATTAAAAATTGATAAAAAATATATAATCAAAAATCCAAAAAAGCAGAACAAAAAAAACCTGACCTATACTTCCCTAAAATTCATTACAGGGCATACAATTCAATCTCGTGATTAAGCCCCTTTGGGACCAGGCTATCTAGCATAAAAATCCATTTGGATTCAATTCTGGACATATTCTTTATATAATCACCTCCCCTGTGATTTTTTTAGACTGTCTGAATTCCGAAAAACGATGTACTCCCACATGACTTGCCATGCCTTTCAGCATAATGGCGTGACAGGGGATGGCCCAAAAAGCCCCTGGTGATATTATCCAAATGCTCTTTTTCTCCTCTCCCTAAAGGGGGTTTTACACATAGCGATATCGCTATAACGTCACCGATTTTGTGACGATATAGCGATATCGCTATGTGTGATACTTACCTCCGACCGGCTTCCCCGCTGTCCATCGCTGATCACGCAAGAATGTCCGGCTCCATTTCTCGTCGGGCGCTTCCTGCTGTAACAACGAGCGACGCGTGGACGCGGGCGGGAGGACGTCAGGATCGCTGTGTGTGAAAGGTATCGTGCGCTGCGTTGCTGCTGCATCGCTGTGAGATCTTCTTGTGTGGCAGCTCACTAGCGATCATCTAGCGATGCACCAGCGATCCTGACCGGGTCGGATCGCTGGTGCGTCGCTAAATGTAAACGGCCCTTAACGACCAGGGGTATTTTTGGTTTTACATTTTCATTTTTCCCTCCCCTTCTTTCCAGAGCCATAACTTTTTTATTTTTCCGTTTATATGGCCATGTGAGGGCTTATTTTTTGCGGGACGAGTTGTACTTTTAAATGACATCATTGGTTTTACCATATCGTGTACTCGAAAACGGGAAAAAAATTCCAAGTGCGGTGAAATTGCAAAAAAAGTGCAATCCCACATTTGTTTTTTGCTTGGCTTTTTTGTTAGGTTCACTAGATGCTAAATCTGACAATCTGACCTGCCATTATGATTCTCCAGGTCATTACGAGTTCATAGACACCAAACATGTCTATGTCCTCTTTTATCTAAGTGGTGAAAAAAAATTCCAAAGTTTGCTAAAAAAAAAAAAAAAATTGCGCAATTTTCTGAGACCCGTAGCATCTCCATTTTTCATGATCTGGGGTCGGGTGAGGGCTTATTTTTTCCGTGCCGGACTGACGTTTTTAATGATACCACGTTTGTGCAGATACGTTCTTTTGATCGCCCGTTATTGCATTTTAATGCAATGTCTTGGTGACTAAAAAAACGTAATTCTGGCGTTTTGAATTTTTTTCTCGCTACGCCGTTTAGCGATCGGGTTAATGCTTTTTTTTATTGATAGATCGGGCAATTCTGAACGCGGCGATACCTAATATGTGTATGTGGGATTTTTTTTTTACTGTTTTATTTTGATTGGGGCAAAAGGGGGGTGATTTGAACTTTTAGTTTTTTTAATTTTTTTTACTTTTAAACATTTTTTTTTTTTTTTTTTACTTTTGGCATGCTTCAATAGCCTCCATAGGAGGCTAGAAGCTTGCGCAACCCGATCGGCTCTGCTACATATGGGCGATGAGCAGATCGCTCATATGTAGCAGATTTTCTGCTGTGCTTTCAGCGCCGACCACAGGGTGGCGCTGAAAGCCATATGCCTGGAACAACCATAGAGGTCTCATAGAGACCTCTGGTTGTCCAGGCAACATGACGCCGACCCCCGATCACGTGACGGGGGTCGGCAATGAGGTCATTTCCGGCCCGGCGGCCGGAAATGCTATTTAAATGCCCGCTGTCAGCTTTGACAGCGGCATTTAACTAGTTAATAGGCGCGGGCGGACGGCGATTCCGCTCGCGCCTATTGCGGGCACATGTCAGCTGTTCATAACAGCTGACATGTCCCGACTTTGATGCGGGCTCAGCGCCGGAGCCCTCATCAAAGCAGGGGAAATGTCTGATGACGGACTGTGTCCGTCATTGGACATTAAGGGGTTAAGCCTTCTTTTTGTGGCCCCAACATAAATCTTATCACAAGAACACCTCACTATGTATATAATCCCCATTGAATGGCAAGTGATCTTATCTTTAATATAAAACATCTCAGTTTTATCGGCATTCCAACATGTCATCTGGATCACTCTCTTGCATTTAATGCGTGTGCAACATGAGCAATTTCCACAAGGGGTAAAACCCCCATCACTAATATAGTGATTATCCTTTGAAATGGGGATACCATTCATCATTCCCATTTTTGTAGTGGGAGTTATAATGTTTCCAATGTTTTTGGCTTTTCTATAAACAAATCTTGGTTTTGCAGGTAATAATTCTCCCACAATTTTGTCTCTTTAGAATGGGCCAATATTTCTGGATTATCTTAGTAAATCCTTTATGGTTTTTATGATACTGAGTAATAAAGGGCATTCGACCGATCTCTTGTGTTATACTTAAAGGTTCATGTATCGGTTTGGTTCCATTAATCAAATCTCTCCTAGATGCGGCTTTTGCAGATTGATTTCCTTGCTCAAGGGAAGATAATTTGTACCCTCTTTCTACAAATTGTTTTTTCAAAAAAATTGGACTCAACATCATAATCACTATCTTTAGTACAATTGCGTCTAATACGCTTGAATTGTCTTTTCGGAATGTTAGGAGCCATGAAGGGAGGTGGCAGCTGTCCATATGGATATAACTGTTGCAATCCACCTCCTTATAACATATTGTAAAGATAGTGTTATTCTCCACATAAATATTTAAGTCCAAAAAGTTAATATTGGATGTACTTATATTGGAGGTAAATTCCAAACCATGAGTTATCATTTATTCCACTTAATTTCTCAAGGTCTGTTTGAGATCCTTGCCATATGAAAAGCACATCATCAATGAAGTGATGCCACATAATGAGTCCCTTTTGTAGTTGCCCCTTACTTAAAATATGTGACTCATCCCATTTTCCTACATATAAATTTGCATAACTTGGGGCAAATTTTATCCCCATTCCTGTACCCCAAGATTGCAAATAAAATTGTATACAGTATATAAAATAATTATGCTGTAAGATGAATTTCATACTCTCTACTATAAACGCAATTTGTATCATCATTTTAAGCAGGACACTTTGAAACCCTTAACCCCACCCTCCAACTTTCCCCAAGTGTCAACTTCCACCCCCCCACCTCTATACTCTGTTAGTGAACTTTGCTTATTTTCTGAATACATTTGGCCATGCAAATAGTAACTTGTTCTACATGACATGGAAAAGATGCTATGTATTCTTGTTTTTTTTTTTTTCCAGATTGTTAAAAATTTCTTAAATAAAGAATTTCTAAAAAAAAAAACAAAAAACAAAAAAAACTTGGATGACATCTATGAGCCACCGTTTTCACAGACTATTTTTATAGGAGAAGCTGTAGAGAGCATCATTTTCTTATAACTGAGAAAAACTGAAGCAGCTCTGAGTAAACATTTATGGTAAAAACTAACATTGCCCAAACTCTGATGACACTGATCAAAATTCAAAAACAGCAAGGGTATGTTCCCACAGTCAGTAAACGCTGCGTACATCCACAGCATCCAACCTGCAGCGGACAGATGTTACAGGATAGTGGATGGGATTTTAAGAAATCCCATGTCCACTATGCATGCTCTGACACCCGCGGATTCCCTGCGGAGATCGACATGCAGCGCGTCTTTCCAGACCGCAGCATGTCTATTTATCTTGCAGAGACGCAAGTCTCCGCAAAATAAATCTCACCCATACAATGTTGGACACGGTGATTCCACACGGTTCAATGAACACATGCGGAATCACCTGCGTTCAAAAACCGGCAGCACTTTGGACGCAGCAGATATGTGCTGTGCTCAAAGCACTGTCGATTACTAACCATGGGGACGTAGCATAACAAATTTGGATCTTTTCTTGTGTAGAAGAAAAAAAAAAAATCATTGACGCAAGAAGGAAACCTAACAATGTGTTTTAGACATCACTTTTCAGCTTGTGCTCTATATATATTAGAGTCTGTGTCACCAGTCTTCTCTCTAGTTATCAGTGAGCAACATTATAATACACTGAAAATAGGTGATGGGAACAGCTCCACTTCATCTTCCTGCAGGTGGCACGAAAACACAATACAATACCATACAAATCACTTTTTTTGTTTAGGTTTCTGATGAAAAGCAAGTCTGCAATTTTATATACTGTGTGTAAATGTTTTTGTTTTCAATATCTCTGCATGCAGAAACCGAATGGAAAATTACACCGTTAACTCCCAGAGTAAAGAACATATGTTTTGCTCCAGTGATGCCCATCTAAGCACCCAGCACTAACAGCAACAGTACAGAAATGAGAGCTCGGTTTTAATGGGCCCTTGATCACACATCCAGAACATCCTTTACTTATTTGACTCACTTATATAGCACCATTAATTCCACAGCACTTTACGGATATTATCATCACTGTCCCCACTGGGGCTCACAAACTACTTTACCTACAAGTGTGTCTTTGAAGTATGGGCAGAAACACACACATGTGCACAACATACAAAATTCTTGCAGATATTGCCCTTGAACCCAGGACCCCAGTGTTGCATCGCTACACTGCTAACCTCTGAGCCAGTGTTGCCCCTTTGGGAGAAACTCAATGAAGGTCAATTGCAAGCAGTGACCTTGAAAATAAAAAAAAAAAAAAAAAAAAATAGTGAAACCTCTCTCACAGTGTATAAAAAGTGCCCATTGATTGTAAACAAAGAACCTTGCCAAAGCCCAGCACTTCCCTTTAAGAAATGTAAACTACTCGAAGGCCAAGTGTGGCTAAAGTGCATAGCTTCAAGTCTTTATTGAACATGTTTCTGCATATGACATGCTTATGAAGCTACATTATGGGATACATTATACAGAACATTAGGAATTTCCTCTTTTGAAAAAGACAAAACAGTCTAATGAGATCCTGACATACAACTTTGCCTGAGGTCAGTGGAGGTCAGAAGACACGTGATTCTTTGGTATAGGACTTGCAGAAGACTCTTTGCTCTCGGTAAGTGCTCGAGGTTGGTGAATGAACACACTAAATTTAACACCCTGGTTATTGGCTGCTCTTACAAAGCCACTATTAGCAGTCATTGTGACAGCACGTAAAGTGTCCCCAGTCCCAAATATGGAGACTGAACGGTTGTTAACTTTAGAGCTAGCAGCAAGTTTCAAGGCACGCTCAGATGGTTGATCGGGGACTACATTAATTCTCCGTATGAGTGACGCAGCTCGTTCTCTCTCATATGCTCCACCTAAAGTCTTCAATATGGATTGGAAGTCTTTGACGGCACATTCACAGGCAAAAAGCTCCTTGCCCTCCATGAAGGAGTCCAGCAAAGGTAACACTTTTTCTTGTCTTTCCTGTGCTGCCTGCTCTGTCAATACCTTCTGTTTAAATATAAAATGGCAGCCCCCATGGCTAAGAGCAGATACGTAGGTAATTAATGTTGTGATGTCTAAGTTCACCCGGTTGCAGACTTCAACCTTAATCTCTCTAGGGAAAGCCACACTGGCAACTATATTGTCTCTATCTACCTTTCCAATATGCAGAAGCTCAGAGTCATCCTCTTCCTCCCCATCTGATTCACTACAGCTTAGATCATTTACTTCTTGAGCAATCCCGAGAGCGACAGCGACAATATCTCCACGTACAGATATTTTCATCTCTTTTAGCTTCTCAGCCATAGGTTTGGAGACACTGTTATAAAAGGCAAATATGATATGAGGACTGCTATATTGCACAGGCTGCTGGCGGCTCGCTTGCAGGTAATCCTCTGCCTGTTCAATTATGCTTTTATCGCCATATTGGCCACGTCCAATCCATATATTATGAAGAGCCTCTGCCTTTCTCCCTATGGCTTTAACCCATGTGTGCCCACCATTGGCAACCACATCAACCACTAGCGTTTGCTTCTCTCCAAACTGGTTACTGTAACTGAAAACATGGAGAACACTGACCACATCTTCTAGACTCTCGGCTGACTCGATAATGGCTTGTAGATGAGTGAGATTAGTGCTCTTTAAGTGAGACTCCTTAATGGCTACTTTCCCAGTCTCCACTTTTTGCAAGAACTTCAGTTCAGCCCTTAGCTTGCTGCATAGTTTTGCTCCACCTTCGACACCTCCAGCGCGAGACTTCGAGAGAACTTCTGCTCTTTTTATTAATTCTTTGGCAATTGCAATACGATCACAGAGCATTGAATCCACCGACATGATGGCAGCATTATTTCTAAAAAGAAATTAAAAAGAATAGACGTTAAAAAAAAATTAAAACTACAAAAATATAGCAATGACGCCAAAAACACAAAATATAAAGCCAAAATGCTGTGCGTGTACACATTTCAGTATTTGCTATAGATTTTATAGTATCAGGCATTTTTTTTTTACTGTCTTTTAAAATAAACACAGTAAACGCTAAAAGTTCTTTGTTAGGTTCCAGCCCCCCATCTTTTTAGAATACATTTTGTTTTTTTAATTCCAGGATGTCTATTTTATACTATTTGAAGGGGCCGTTAAAGTGGTTTTCTGTCATTAACTGACATGTATCTACAGATTAAGTTGTAAATGTCAGGGTAGGCTCACATGAGTATAATTTGTGTTTAAGTGCTGCACCTCCAACTCACCCCCACCTCCCAAAAAAAAAAAAAAAAAAAATCTAACTTTTTTATGGTTAGATTGCAATTTTGTAAGGTTATGTTCATAAGATGCATTTTTGCTGCCTTTCTGCAGGCAAACCAGCAGCAAAAAAACAGGTTTTGCTGCTTTTTTTTGTTGTCTTTTGTGCATGCTGAGAAAGTTTAGTGCCCTACAAAAAAACACAAAATAAAACCAATGTGTGTGCAGGAGACTTCTGAAATCTCAAACTTTGCTGGTACTGTAAAACGCAGCTGTGACTACAGCCTAACATAGGAAACTTTACACGGTCTTGTAGATGATTAATAGAAGCTGCAAAGAAAAAAAAAACTGATAGAACACTCACGGTGCTAGCAAGGATCTCACAGAGGTCACGGCAGTTCAGCCCGGCAGGGAACGCAGCCATAGTGACCAGAGGTAACCTAGATGACGTCGCCGCCGGTCACTGAGGCTGCACTCACAGCAGTTCAGTCACCCGTGATACTCAGCCTGAACGGTCGCATCTTGGCACCGTCCACGTTGAAAACTGTATTTCCCCCAGACATTGATTACGGTGTGGGACAGAATGACGGAGAGGTGAGGGATATTGTTGTTTTTTTATTTTTGGTTTATTACAGGAGAACGAGGGCTTCAGTGGATTAAGGCGTTTGGTGAGTATAACTGTATTTGTTATTTTTAAATAAAGTAAAAGTGTGTTTTGTTTTATTTCTAATAAAGGACTTTATTCTAGCTGTGTAATTATTTACCATATAACTATAGGATTAGTAATGGATCAGTGTCTCACTGACGCCTCTCCATTGTGGGCTTGATGTCACCTGACAATACAAAGGAGACATCAACCCCACAAATATTAACCTCACTTGCCACCGCTACAGGGCAAGTTTGAAGAGTGGGCAAAGCGCCAGAATTGTTGCATCTAATAGATGTGCTTTTTTGGACAGCGGCAGGCTGCTATTTTTAAGCTGGTGGGGGGCAACCCCTTACCAGCCTGAGAATACAAGCCCCCAGCTGTCAGCTTTAGCAAGGCTGCTTGTCAAAATGGGGGGGATCCCCCATTCTTTATAACCCGCCTTGTTGAAGTTGACAGCTGAGGGTTACCCCCAGCTGTGAGTTTTGCCTGGCTGGCAAGCGAAAATATAGGGGAACCCAAGCAGATTTTTTTTTTTTTTTTTTTTTTTTTTATTTATTTACAGAGCAGGAGCCGGCTAATGAATACACCCATCAGCCGTTCCTGGTCTCGCTGTTATTAGCGGCAGCAGGTGTCGGATGATGGGAACAGTGTTCCCATCCGCTGAATGCTCACACTGTCTTGACAGCGTGGGAACTGCAGCTCTCTGACCAGCGGGGATGATTTCACCATCAATCAGAAGCGGAGTTTGCCTCGCTGCCATGCACATGTCAGCATGGCAAACACTGGATGTTTGGGCCCCCATTCAAGGTGTCTGCCCATCTCTAATAGCAACAACATTAGATGGGAAATTAAATATAGCCAAATCAGATCTCATGTTTTGCACTGACCATGTTTTGCACTGACCATGTGTTTGCAAATTGTTTGGCTTTTTATCCTATGTCATATTGCAAGGCTCGTTAAAGGGTTGATAGTGACTTTTAGGATTGATACTTCCAATAGGGGGCAATCTGAAGCGGTATTTTGCATATTTAGATTCCTTTTAACACATTTTACTGTTTCTTCTATGTATCTGAATCTTTTTGTCCGTGTAACCATGTGTATACAGTATCTTTTATTTTATGAATTTTGTTTAATAGTTTATGAATAGAGGGCTATAGTGATTAAATACCTCACAAAGAACTACAGTGAACTCACTGAGCTCAGCATTGCACTGCAAGACTCTCTCACGGGTGCTAGCTGTGATCTCATTGCGGTCACCACAGTTCATCATAAGGCCCGGTCTGGCTGAAGTGAGTCATTCTTGCCAACTCTTCAGCGTGAGCAGTCGCCTCCGGCAACCACTAATTTTGATGAGAAAATGTCGCACACATGAATTACGGCATAGCACACTCTGGATTCTTTCAACTTCAGACAGGTGAGGGATATTGTTTTTTATTTTTGTTTACAGGGGGCAATGACTTCAAAGATTAGGAGTTTTATTCTTAATTTTACGTTTGAGTACAACTCTCAATATTGTCCCCTGCTCACACCGATCGCAGGCAGAGCAAGGGACAATGATGTGAGCAGTCTTGACCACCCGGCACCTGAGAACAGTGCAAACTGTGCCGGTTTTTCTCAGGCGCTGGTACATGTGATACTAATGCGGCACACTGTTGCCACAAGTATGAAACACACGGACAAGGATATCTCCGGTACTGTTATTTTCATTACCGGAAATATCAGGGCGTGTGAAAGAGCCCTAAACTTGTAAGCATTGATTGAAGGCAACTCCCGTTACGCCTGGCTGTATGTGACAGCCAGGCCATACTCACCAGATGAATATGATAAATACATCCGTTGTGATGAAGAAAGGAGCACCTGTTTATGACGGATAAATCCATCACAGGGTGGTAAAGGGTTAAGCTATTTTTACATAAGTAAAAAGCATGGTGGCTTTGCACCACTGAGTTCTTGGTTTCAAATCCCACAACATCTGCAAGGAGTTTGTATGTTCTCCCTGTGTTTGTGTGGGTTTCCTACCACACTGCAAAAACTGATAGCAGATGTAGATTGTGAGCCCCAATGGGGACACGGAAGATAATGTCAGCAAAGTGCTATGGAATTAAAGGAGCTATGTAAGCAGTGCAGAACAACAAGAAGAACCAGAGTCCCTTCAGTTCTAGGACTTTTATAGGGAATGTAGTGACAATGCAGAAGTTTTGCATTTTAAAAGTGCAGACTCAGTTGCAGGATATATCCTATGGTGTTTAGTCCATGGCTTTGGCCATGACAGTTGAACCTATGCGCACCTTTTCTATAGCACATTATCTGCTAATTGAGATTCAGCTTATAAAATATGTGAATATAACAAACATGCAAGTTTTTGAATGAAAAGCAGATTGTAGCAGATTGTGCTAGTGACAATTGAGACAGTAAGATGAGATGTCTACACCTGGATGATGGCATCATTTCCTGTCTGTTACAATGGCAACTGTATTATAAAAGGCTTTTCCATAGTCATAAGAGACTACAAAATATCAAAAGGCCATCAGTACCTGTTACATGTACAGGAGCTACCAGCAGGTAGTCCTTTATCTGCAGAGATGAGGTCATGTAGACCCACAATCACTGGTCCCAATATGTATACACATGGTTGGTTGCAGCTGTCAAATGAGTAGACAGGGACGTAGATCTGGGGACAGTGAATGAAAGTTCTGAGCTTGGGTTTTTTCATCGTCTCTACATTATTTTTAGGAATAAAAAAAAAAAAAAAAAAAAAAAAAAAAAAAAACACCCTTAAAAGGTTTGTCAAGTCCAAATCGGTAAGTCTGCAGTGCTGTCAGCTGTGGCGATTCAGCAGTTTCTGAGACAAGACCGGAGGGTATGTATGGGGCGAAGCCACTTGTATAGTGCATACAAGCGTATGGAGGAAGGCCGCACCCACTGGCCGGGAGTACGTATAACACGTACATATCCACCCTCTGGTCCCAGCTCAGAAACTGGCAAATCCCCGCCGAGCACAAAGCTTACGTTGGGGGGGGATTCATAAGTCTGTAGTCACACACACGATTTTGACTGGACAACCCTATTACAGGGAACCTGTCATGTTCCCCATGCCCTCCAACCCAGCAGCATTTGTATTACTAAAACCCAGGCCTAACCAGCCCTTTATAATATTAGTCACTTAAATCCATGGTTAAAAAAATTTATATGCTCCATTTTTCTTATGCTAATTAGGACTTTGACTAGTCGATGGTTCGTTATTTTCCCTAGACTAGTCAACCCTCTGTGCTTGTTATCACACCCTTGCCCCACGTGATAATGTGACTTACAAGAGCCGGTGTCATTTCCAGGTCCCTGCAAATCTCGCACATGCGTTTGGTTTTATTCAGCAGCATCATTGTGACCCTGAAGCTCTGCACATGACTGGAAGTGCAGAAGACGGCCAACGTACATCTTCTGCACTTTTGGTCATGAGCATTGTGCCTTTGAAGCCGGGAAATGTACACACAGCTTCAGAGGCACAATATCTTTGCCGAACAGAGCCGGACGCATGCACAATATATGCAAGGACCTGGCAATAAGGCAGGCTCTAACAAATCATGTTATCACAAGGTAGAGGCATCGTTACACCGATGCCTCTACCTTGTGCCAGTCCTTACTCTGGTTATCCATCCACGCCAAAATCCAGTATAAACTTATTACCTTCACCCACAAAGCTCTCCACGGCTCAGCACCACCCTACATCTCCTCCCTCGTCTCAGTATCACCCTACCCGTGCTCTCCGTTCTGCTGATGACCTGAGGTTAACATCCTCAATCAGAACCTCCCACTCCCGTCTCAAAGACTTTTCATGTGCTGCGCCAATTCTTTGGAATGCACTACCCAGGATAATGCGATTAATCCCCAATTCCCAGTGTTTTAAGCGTGCCCTAAACTGCATTTGTTCAGAATGGCCTACCGCCTCAACGAATTAACCTAACTACCCCTGTGTGGCCCACTCAAAATTTTTTACCATAACCAGGTTCCTCGCATCATGTTCTCACAAGCTTTATGCATTTAATAGCCCTCTGTGTCTGTACTGCTACATATTTAGACTGTTAACGGGTTCATGCAGCATTACATGAACACTCTATTTATTACATTATGGCTGGTCTCAACAATGAAAGCAATTGTTACCATCCACCTTCCCTGTCACCCCTTTTCCTCAGATTGTAAGCTTGTGAGCAGGACCCTCATTCCTCTTGGTATCTGTTTTGATGTGTGTCTATTGATATGCTGTAATGTCTATTGTCTGTACAAGTCCCCTCTAAAATGTAAAGTGCTGCGGAATATGTCGGCGCTATAGAAATAAAATTATCAAAATGTATAAAAGGCAGAGCAAGGAAAGAAGTGGCACTCACCATTCCTTAAATATAGTCCTTTATTCCATGGCAAGTGACATAGCATGGTACGCAGGGAGAGTGAAGGACAATGGCTTTTTTGTGTCATACCAATGCTTCTATGGGTCCAGGTGAGTGCTGCTTCTTTCTATGCAGTTTTTTATATATTGTCCTAATCCAGGAAGCACAGCACCACCGTATTATTATCTACCATATAGTGTTCACACAAAGTTTTGCATAAGTGATAATTGCTGTCTGGTGCGGTGTCACTTTTTTTTGGATCAAATCAAGCCATCACAGCCACAGAGGCGTGATAACATACAGAGAGGGCTGACTAGTCTGGGGAAACGCCCCATTTACTAGTCAAAGGCCCAATTAGCGTAGGAAAAGTGGAGATTATGAATACTTTTTTTTAATGGGAACCTGTCACCCTATTTTTTGCCTATCAGCTGCCGGCACCGACATCAGGGGCTTATCTACAGCATTCTGTAATCCTGTAGATAAGCCCCCCCCCCTCATCTATCCTGAAAGATAAGAAAAAAAAAGCGTTAAGGCCCCGTCACACACAGTGAGATCGCTGATTTTGTGATGCAACAGCGATCTCACCAGTGATCTCGCTGTGTGTGACATGCATCAGCGACCGACCCCCGCCGGGTATCGCTGACCGTGCAGGAATGTCCTGGGCCATTTTTTGATAGTCTGTCTCCCGCTGGCCAGCACGCATAGCTGCGTGTGGCAGCGGGAGAGCAACGATTAGCAAGCTCCCAGCGCTGTAAGCAGACGCTGGGAGCTGGTATCCAAGGTAAATATCGGGTAACTAAGCGAGCGTGTCGCTTAGTTACCCGCTGTGTACCTTGGATACCTGCATGCTCGCGCTGGGAGCTGGTATCCAAGGTACACAGCAGGTAACTAAGTGACGCGCTGGTGCGGGATCACTGGTGCGACAGGACCCTTAGATTATACTCACCCTGGCATTCGGTCCGATGGGTGTCGCCGTCCCGTCCGGCGCCTTCCATCTTCTAACGGTGACGTCCTCTTCTTTACTGCCTGTCGTGGCTCCTGTGCACTGCTCTGCCCTGTTGAGGGTAGAGCAGAATACTGCAGTGCGCAGACACCGGGAGAGGTCCGCTGCTTGCGCACTGCAGTATTCTGCTCTGCCCTCAACAGGGCAGAACAGTGCGCCTGCGCAGGAGCCATGACAGGCAGCAAAGAAGAGGACGTCACCGTTAGAAGATGGAAGGCGCCGGACGGGACGGCGACACCCATCGGACCAAGACCGGACCCCCCCCCCCGGTGAGTATAATCTAACTCCTTTTTCTTCTCTTTCAGGTTACATCAGGGGCTTATCTACAGCATTACAGAATGCTGTAGATAAGCCCCCTATGTCGGTGTCGGCAGCTTAGATAGGGTGACAGATTCCTTTTAAACATGGATATAAGTGACCAACACTATAAAGGGCCGGATAAGCAGGTAGTTTAGTAATACATATAAGAATTCTGCTGGGCTGGAAGGCATGAGGGACCTGACAAGTTCTGGCAACGGTAATATTAAGTACACAGCTGGTAAAATAGAACAATGTAGCAGAGCTGAGCTGGCCACATTATGGCACTAAATATGGAAGTTATCCCTACTTATGGGATAAGAAATAACTTCCCAATCATTGGGGTCCAAAAGCTGGGACACCCACTGCTTCTGAGTACCAGGGCCCTGTATGTATGGAGACTCCGGTAGTCAACCACAATGCCGCTCCATCCAAAGACCAGACAAGTGCTGTGCTTGGCCATCCCATGTGACTGAATGGACGCAACACATGATCAACCACCGGTCCACTCAGAAGGGTCTTGGTTTTTGTGATCAGCAGGGGGCACACATACCTTGGTGCAACCTGGGCAGTGGCTCAAGGGCCCTATGGGAAAGGGGGCAACTTCCACAGCACTATATGAGATTTGGACTGCAGAGGGCGCAACTACCTGCACATTGCCCTCGGCAGTCTGTGTCCATTCCTTGTAGCGGACCCTCAACGGTAGGGAAGTTAGCCCCTAGCCTGTGAAGAGAGGACAACTACCAAACATGAGCAGAGAGCCCTTTAGGGAAGGCAGCAGTAGCCAGCACAGCCCCAGCTCTGCTACACTGCACGATACCGGCGGCGCCTCTTCCTCACACAGTCAGCAGTGGGTGCCCCTCAGTGTGACGTCACGCATGGTGACAGGCCCGGACCATATAGGCTTTGCACTTACCACTACACGTACAGACAGCAGATCAACAGGGTCCGCACAGCCGGCCAATGAGACCTACTGCGCATGCGCCTCAAACGCGCTGACTGTCGGGAGAGGAATTACCAGGGCGGGGGTTTACGGTGACTGTGTGCTGAGCAGTGGATGCGCCCCCTGCCGGTGCGATGTGTGTGAGCAAGTCTTAAATAGGGCGGGAACCCGTGTCAGGCTGCTCCCGTCACAGGCCTTACAGTCCGGCTCCTCTGTTCGTGGCTTCTGCGCTGCGTACTGTGTATAACGTAGAAACAAGTGTGGGGTTCCATATATGCTGAATTCATCAACCAGGCTTCACACTGCTTTTAATGGACAGTCAGAGTACCCCTGATAAATCATGGTGTTAGCGGAGTCACCCCACAAAGTATCGGCAGGGCGCATGGGTATGTTCACGTCACGTGATGTTTTGCAGTGTTTTTCGACATAAGGAAAAAAAAAACAAAAATCCTGAAAGCACTGACATGCTGCAATTTTAGAAAAATACAAAGATAAAAAAAAAAAAACAAGAACGTGCAGAAGTTTTTCACATCTCACGTTATTGGTACTGTAAAACGAAGCATTTTTGCAAAGGAAATAAAGCACCATGTGTGAACATACCCCTTACTGTTCTGTCACTTAGGACACCTACCAGAACAACAAAAAAAACTATGTAGTGAGAATGTATGCAACCCCCCTATCCACATGGTGACTCCTGATCGCTGGGGGTCCGACTGCTGGGACCCTAGTACCCTACTGATCAAAAGAATACACTTCTAAATGGAGGGAGGTCCATGAATAAGGGATAGCATACAATCTCAGGAAAAAAAAAGCCTCTACAGGGGTTTTCCCACAAACAAAAGTTCATTTTAATCAATAGATTCTGGAATAATTTCCACAATTGGATGTGTTTAAATAAAATGTTCCTGTGCTGAGATAATCTAATAAATGTGCCCCTGCTGTGTACTGTGTAATGACTGTGTCTGACCATACAGGAACATGGTCTGATTCAGGGTCGGACTGGGGTGCCTAGGGCCCACCCCATGGCTACCCTAAATGGTTTTATTATGTGTTCATTTTTTGGCCTCTCCCACTAAAACGTGTGCCATTTAGCAAGCTGTACAATGTGCAAAAGAGAACACTCTCAGCCTCCTATTTATCGTACACACTGCACTCTTGGCATCCTATATCACATACAGACCGCACTCTCAGCCTCTTATAGAAAGTATGTACAGTATATAGGATGCCGATATTGCGGTATGTACGGCATATTGGCCTCGTATATGACATGCAGACTGTCGGCCTCCTATTACGCCCCCTATAAGAGAGTGTCGTCCTCCTATTAGGCCCCCTATAACACATACAGACTATCTGCCTCCTATTAGGCCCCCTATAAAACACTGAGTGTCGGCCTCCTATTAGGCCCCCTATAAGACATACTGAGTGTCGGCCTCTGTACAGACCGCACTCTCTGCCTATGTACGGCATACAGGAGGATGATAGTGCAGTCTGTAAGGTCGGTATACTGGCCTCATCTGACATACTAGATTAAGGCCCGATGCTATCGCATCGAGAGGATAGTGACACACCTCTTGCCATTTTAACCCTCAATACACACACACCTCAACATACACTCCTCTCACCTTTCACCATCTCCACTCACATCCACTCACTCTTTCACTCCACATACGACCCTTTCTCTCACTCCGTCTCTCATACTCACACTGTCATCGTCGCTGCTCCATGATCCCCCGACATCTTCCGCTGGCGCCATCCTGGATCCCGACGTTGTCCACGCCGGCGACATGTTCTTGCGGCCATGCCATCTTGAGTATTCTGAAATCCTGCGAGTGGAGATAGTGAAAGGTGAGAGGAGTGTGTGTTGAGGAGTGGTGTGTTGAGGGTTAACATGGCAAGAGGTGTGCTGTGAAGTCACCAGTTACAACTGGACGGAAGTTGTTACAACCCGGAAGCTGCTTAGCGCATTTATTATACTAGATTAAGGCCCGATGCTATCGCATCGAGAGGATAGTGACACACCTCTTGCCATGTTAACCCTCAATACACACACACACACCTCCTCAACACACCACACCGCCTCAACACACACTCCTCTCACCTTTCACCATCTCCACTCACGTTCACTCACTCTTTCACTCCACATACGACCCTTTCTCTCACTCCGTCTCTCATACTCACACCGTCATCGTCGCTGCTCCACGATCCCCGACATCTTCCGCCGGCGCCATCCTGGATCCCGACATTGTCCATGCCGGCGACATGTTCTTGCGGCCATGCCATCTTGAGTGTTCTGAAATCCTGCGAGTGGACATTAGTGGAGATAGTGAAAGGTGAGAGGAGTGTGTGTTGAGGAGTGGTGTGTTGAGGGTTAACATGGCAAGAGGTGTGCTGTGACGTCACCGGTTACAACTGGACGGAAGTTGTTACAACCCGGAAGCTGCTTAGCGCATTTATTATAGTAGATTAAGGCCCGATGCTATCGCATCAGGAGGATAGTGACACACCTCTTGCGATGTGAACCCTCAACACACAGTCCTCAACACACCACACCGCCTCAACACACACTCCTCTCACCTTTCACCATCTCCACTCACGTCCACTCACTCTTTCACTCCACATACGACCCTTTCTCTCACTTCCTCTCTCATACTCACACCGTCATCGTCGCTGCTCCACGATCCCCGACATCTTCTTCCGCCGGTGCCATCCTGGATCCCGACGTTGTCCATGCCGGCGACATGTTCTTGCGGCCATGCCATCTTGAGTATTCTGAAATCCTGCGAGTGGACATTAGTGGAGATAGTGAAAGGTGAGAGGAGTGTGTGTTGAGGAGTGGTGTGTTGAGGGTTAACATGGCAAGAGGTGTGCTGTGACGTCACCGGTTACAACTGAACGGAAGTTGTAACAACCCGGAAGCTGCTTAGCGCATTTATTATAGTAGATAGATGTATCACACCTATGTTTTTATGTGGATAAGATATTTACATAGTGAGCCTCAAGAAGGACAGTATTACTGATGTATGTAAAGTGCTATTGAAATGATAGTACTCTATTAATAAATAAAAAATTAATTATTATTACCTAAGTTATGTAGGTATGTGTTAGCTATGTAGTTGAAATCTACGTATGTTTGCCTAAATTTTTTTTGTTTTTGCCTTTTTTTTTTTAATCTATATATACCTATACCTATGTATATTTTTATGGATTTAAATATGTCTATGACATATATGTGAAAGAGATAATTAGTGTAAGATATATCTATCTGCTTAAAATATTTATATATAAAATATTTATATATATAACATATATCAAGCTATGTATAGAAGTCTTAGAAGTCTATTATCTATATCTATTTAGAATGTAACTATTATTTATATATCTATATATCTATCAATTCCAGGACCAACTTAAATAGTTTAAAGTAAGACATTTTTGTAAACGACATTTCTAGTGAAGATTTTTGGGCTATTAGGTAGCAATTGTCCTTGAAGTGGTGTATCCACCACTTTGACCCTAACGTTGCTGCGTTGCTTTACTCGGGAGAATGCAACATACAATTGTCCATGGGCAAATACAGGTCCGGCAAAAAAATTCCAACTCGATTGAGGGTCTGTCCTTGGGATTTGTTAATGGTCATAGCAAAAGCAGGTTTTAGAGGAAACTGTCGACGTTTTAATTTAAAAGGTAACCCAGTTTCTGAAGGACACAAATCGATGCGTGGAATAAACACAATGTCTCCTTCAGCTGAGCCAGTAATCACTTTAGCCTGTATGATGTTGCGGAGTAAGGCAATGACAATGAGGCGAGTGCCATTGCAGAGACCTTTCTTGGTGTTTAGGTTTCTTAATAGCATCACAATGGTGCCAATTTTGTTTTAACCCCTTCACTACCAAGGGTGGTTTGCACGTTAACTACCGGGCCAATTTTTACAATTCTGACCACTGTCCCTTTATGAGGTCATAACTCTGGAACGCTTCCATGGATCCCGGTGATTCTGACATTGTTTTCTCGTGACATATTGTACTTCATGTTAGTGGTAAAATTGCATTCAAATAACTTGCGTTTATTTGTGAAAAAAACGGAAATTTGGCGAAAATTTTGAAAATTTCGCAATTTTCCAACTTTGAATTTTTATGCCCTTAAATCACAGCGATACGGCACACAAAAAACTTAATACATAACATTTCCCACATGTTTACTTTACATGAGCACAATTTTGGAACCAAAATTTTTTTTTGTTAGGAAGTTATAAGGGTTAAAAATTGACCAGCGATTTCTCATTTTTGCAACACCATTTTATTTTTAGGGACCACTTCACATTTGAAGCCACTTTGAGGGGTCTATATGATAGAAAATACCCAAAAGTGACACCATTCTAAAAAATGCACCCCTTAAGGTGCTTAAAACGACATTCAAGAAGTTTATTAACCCTTTAGGTGCGTCACAGGAATTTTTTGAATATTAAAAAAAAAAATGAACATTTAACTTTTTTTCACAAAAAAAATACTTCAGGTTCAATTTTCTTTATTTTACCAATGGTAACAGGAGAAATTGGACTGCAAAAGTTATTGTGCAATTTGTCCTGAGTACGCTGATACCTGATATGTGGGGGGGAACCACTGTTTCGGCGCATGGCAGACCTCAGTAGGGAAGGAGCGCCGTTTGACTTTTTCAATGCAAAATTGGCTGGGATTCAGATCGGACGCCATGCCGCGTTTGGAGAGCCCCTGATGTACCTAAACAGTGGAAACCCCCCAAGTGACCCCATTTTGGAAACTAGACCCCCCCAAGGAACTTATCTAGATATGTGGTGAGAACTTTGAACCCACAAGGGCTTCACAGAAGTTTATAACGTACAGCGGTACAATTAAAAAATCATATTTTTTCCACAAAAATGATCTTTTCACCCCCAATTTTTATTTTTCCAAGGGTAACAGGACCCTAAAAGTTATTGTGCAATTTGTCCTGAGTACGCTGATACCCCATATGTGGGTGTAAATGACTATTTGGGCGCATAGCAGAGCTCGGAAGGGAAGCAGCGCCATTTGACGTTTTTGGCTAGAATTGAGATCGGACACCATGTCGCGATTGGAAAACCCCTGATGTACCAAAACACTAGAAACCCCCCACAAATGACACCATTTTGGAAACTAGACCCCCCAAGGAACTTATCTAGATGTGTGGTGAGCACTTTGAACCCCCCAGTGCTTCACTGAAGTTTATAACGTACAGCAGTACAATTAAAAAATCATATTTTTTCCACAAAAATGATCTTTTCACCCTCAATTCTTATTTTTCCAAAAGTAACAGGACCCTAAAAGATATTGTGCAATTTATCCTGAGTACGCTGATACCCCACATGTGGGTGTAAACCACTATTTGGGCGCATGGCAGAGCTCGGAAGGGAAGCAGCGCCATTTGACGTTTTTGGCTGGAATTGAGATCGGACACCATGTCGCGTTAGGAAAGCCCCTGATGTACCAAAACAGTAGAAACCCCCCACAAATGACACCATTTTGGAAACTAGACCCCCCAAGGAACTTATCTAGATGTGTGGTGAGCACTTTGAACCCCCCAGTGCTTCACTGAAGTTTATAACGTCCGGGCGTGAAAATAAAAAAATCGTATTTTTTCCACAAACATCAACTTTTAGTCCCCATTTTTTATTTTCCCAAGGGTAACAGGAGAAATTGGACCCCAAAAGTTGTTGTCCAATTTGTGCTGAGTACGCTGACACCCCATATGTGGGAGAAAACTACTGTATGGACACACGTCAGGGCTCGGAAGGGAAGTAGTGACGTTTTGGAATGCAGACTTTGATGGAATGGTCTGTGGGTGTCATGTTGCCTTTGGAGAGCCCCTAATGTACCTAAACAGTGAAAACCCCCCACAAATGATCCCATTTTGGAAACTAGACCCCCTGAGGAATTTATCTAGATGTGTGGTGAGCACTTTGAACCCCCAAGGGCTTCACAGAAGTTTATAATGCCCAGGCATGAAAATAAAAAAATCGTATTTTTTCCACAAACATGATCAATTAGTCCCCAATTTTTTTATTTTCCCAAGGGTAACAGGAGAAATTGGACCCCAAAAGTTGTTGTCCAATTTGTCCTGAGTACGCTGATACCTCATATGTGGGAGAAAACTACTGTATGGGCACACATCAGGGCTCGGAAGGGAAGTAGTGACGTTTTGGAATGCAGACTTTGATGGCATGGTCTGCGGGTGTCATGTTGCTTTTGGAGAGCCCCTGATGTACCTAAACAGTGGAAACTCCCCACAAGTGACCCCATTTTGGAAACTAGACCCCCTAATGAACTTATCTAGATGTGTGGTGAGCTCTTTCAACCCCCCAGTGCTTCACAGAAGTTTATAACGACCGGGCGTGAAAATAAAAATATCGTATTTTTTCAACAAACATCATCTTTTAGTCCCAAATTTTTTTATTTTCCCCAAGGGTAACAGGAGAAATTGGACCCCAAAAGTTGTTGTCCAATTTGTCCTGAGTACGCTGATACCTCATATGTGGGAGAAAACTACTGTATGGGCACACGTCGGGGCTCGGAAGGGAAGTAGTGACGTTTTGGAATGCAGACTTTGATGGATTGGTCTGCGGGTGTCATGTGCGTTTGGAGAGCCCCTGATGTACCTAAACTATTGAAACTCCCCACAAGTGACCCCATTTTGGAAACTAGATCCCCCACGGAGCTTATCTAGATGTGTGGAGAGCACTTTGAACCCCCAAGTGCTTCACAGAAGTTTATAACGCCTGGGCGTGAAAATAAAAAAAACATTTTTTTCCGCAAAATTATATTTTTGCCCCCAATTTTTTATTTTCCTAAGGGTAACAGGAGAAATTGGACCCCAAAAGTTGTTTTGTAATTTGTCCTGAGTAGGCTGATACCCTACATGTGGGGGTAAAACACTGTTTGGGCGCATGGCAGAGCTTGGAAGGGAAGGAGCACCATTTGACTTTTTCAACGCAGAATTGGCTGGAATTGAGATCAGACGCCATGTTGCCTTTGGAGAGCACCTGATGTGCCCAAACAGTGGAAACCCCCCAATTATAACTCCAACCCTAACCTCAACACACCCCTAACCCTAATCTGAGCCCTAGCCCTAACCCTAGCCCTAGCCCTAACCCTAGCCCTACCCTAACCCTAACCCTAGCGGGAAAATGGAAATAAATACATTTTCTTTTAGTTTTATTATTTTTCCCTAACTAAGGGGGTGATAACGGGGGGTTTGATTTACTATTTATGGCGGTTTTTATGTTTGGCGGCTGTCACACGCTAAAAGACGCTTTTTATTGTAAAAGTAGTTTTTGCATCACCACATATTGAGAGCTATAATTTTTCCGTATTTTGACCCACCGAGTCATGTGAGGTCTTATTTTTTGCGGGACGAGTTGACGTTTTTATTGGTACCATTTTCGGGCACGTGACATTTTTTGATCGCTTTTTATTCCGATTTTTGGGACGCAGAATGAACAAAAACCAGCATTTCATGAATTTCTTTTGGGGGGGTGCGTTTACACCGTTCCGCATGCGGTAAAATTGATAAAGCGGTTTTATTCTTCGGGTCAGTACAGTTACAGCGATACCTCATTTAGGTCGTTTTTTATGTTTTGTCGGTTTTTTGCAATGAAAACAATTTTATATAAAAAATAATTATTTTTGTATCGCTTTATTCTGCGAGCTATAACTTTTTTATTTTTTTGCGGATGATGCTGTATGGTGGCTCGTTTTTTGCGGGACAAGATGACGTTTTCAGCGGTACCATGGATATTTATATGTGTCTTTTTGATCGCGCGTTATTGCACTTTTTGTTCGGTGGTATGATAATAAATCATTATTTTTTGCTTTGTTTTTTATTTTTATTTTTTAAGGGGTTCGCTAAAGGGGTTAAACTAATGGGACAGTTTTATAGGGCAGGTCATTACGGACGCGGCGATACCAAATATGTGTACTTTTATTGTTTTGGGGTTTTTTTATTTTGAAAAAATGGATTTATTGGGGAATATTTTTTTTTTTTTTACTAATTTATTTAGCGATTTTTTTTTAATTATTTTTAACACTTTTTTTTTTTTTACTTTATTACCTTGTCCCAGGTGGGACATCACTGTCCTGTGACAGATCGCTGATCTGTCACATCACAGATCACTGTGACAGATCAGCGATCTGTCACAGGCACTGCTGCAGACTTCCTCATGCCTGCGCTTTGTAGGCACTGAGGAAGCCAGCTTCCTCAGGCCCCCGTCGCCATCTTGGATTCGGGGGCCTGGAGGAAAGGAGCCCCCCGCAGCAGCGCTGCACATTGCGCTGCTGTGGGGGGCTCAGGGAAGCACGGAGGGAGCCCCCTCCCTGACGATGCTTCCCTTTAACCCCCGGTACACCGCGATCGCGTTTGATCGTGGTGTGCAAGGGGTTAACGTGTCGGGGGCGGTCCGTGACCGCCCCTGACACATTGTGCCGGGTGTCAGCTATGATAATTAGCTGACACCCGGCCGCGATCAGCGGCGCTCACCACGTGGGCGCCGCTGATCATGGTGACGTAATATTCCGTCCATGGTAATTAGGTCCATGGTCACATGGACGGAATATTACGTCAATTGTAGGTAAGGGGTTAAGAGATGTGATGGCATTCCTGATGGTGTCAGAGAGTTTAAAAATTCAACTGGGTAGTTTTCACATTCCTCTGCCTCATCAGCATCGACAGAATCATCACTTGTATATACAGTATAATCACCACTAATGCGATCCATTACTTTACAGTTCAGAAAATCTACGTCATCATTTTTCGGACATAGTATAGCATGTGATGCAGCAGTGTCGAGGCTTTGTTGGTCATTAACATCAATGCAAATATGGTCTCCAAAGATCTCGGTTACTATAGAGCTAGTGCAAAGCATGTCTGGAAGAATTTCAATGACATCCTCTCCAAGGTTATGTTCATTAGACAGCTCACCATTTCCAAGTTTAAGCAACCAAGTGCTGTATTCAGGATCAGTGGAGCGCATGTTGTTAATTAGCGGTAGTCTGGTAAAATGTTGCCAATGTTCTGAATATTTAATGCAGGAATCTACAATGTCTATTCTTGTTCCATGAGCGATGACGGGAAGACATTGTCTGAAGTCTCCTCCAAGAACAATAACTTTACCTCCAAATGGTGTTTTATTTTTTTCAGCAACATTTGTTGTCATGATGTCACGTAGAAGTCTATCTATCACATTCAATGCATGTTTTTGGACCATAGTGCACTCATCAATAATAAAAAGTTTTGTACTCTGTAAATGTTTTCCTGCATTTGTATCGTTTTTAATCCTGGAAACAGATGTTTCGTTGATCGGAATAGGTATGCCATATAGAGAGTGGATTGTTCGGCCTCCTTGTATCAAGTTAGATGCTATTCCTGTAGTTGCTGCAGGTGACACAATTTCTCCTTGTCCTCTTAAATGATGTGTAAGTAGATGGTATAGGTAGGTCTTTCCACTGCCACCAGGTCCATCGAGAAAAAAGCACTTTGGTATTAAACTGCTATTTTGTAAAGCTTCAGTAATGACATCATAGGCAAAAAGTTGCTCCTGATTAAGAGTTTCTTTCATCTCTGCAGCTTTTTTTAACTCATAATCCTTATCATATTGTTTAAGGAGTTGTTTAATATTTTTTGCTGGGCGTGGTAAATTATAATCAGCAAAAGTTTTTCCATGGACTGAGGACATCTTGGACATCTTTCATAGCATATCCTTCACAATCGATACACTCTTCAGTGTTGCTGTGGTATGTATGACAATAGTCTTGTAAAAAATGGTCCTTAAATTCATTCCACAATTCAAGTGGATTACTGGGGGGGCCAAAAATACAGATATAAGCAAACATGTCTCTAAGTTGGGAAGGCATGTTAAGAATGCAAGCATCTGTTAAAGTATGTCTCCAGATGCTATCATCGAATAATAATCCAAGTGCTAACGCAGCATCCTTAAAGGTTTCATGCATAACTCCATTGACGGTTTTAATGCTGTCAAAACTGGTAGCAGCTTTTACATGCAGTAACAACAAACGTAAATAATAGCGTTCTTGGTCTTTCACACTAACAGTATACATTCTTCCAATAACTGTGAGACCCCCTCGTATTCTTTGTTCCCATGTGCCTTGTTTCCAAACGTAGTGTTCTGGAATTTCGCGGTAGAAATAGTTATGTGCATTGTGGTCGATCTTATTAAGGTTGAAATACGCCATAAGTGTAGAATTGGAATTGAGCTTTTGATGGATGTTGTCTGCAGAGTCATTCTCATGAAAATAGAGTGGTTGAGAATTAGGCAGATGTACGGCTAGGCGAATGATGGCATGAGATTGTTTATGCATAGGAAAAGCAAATATCCGCCATGCAGCCTCAGGTGCACTAACATATCTGGTATCCGTAAATTGGTGTGTTTCATCATGTTGGATGTTATTTTGGGAAATTTCAAGGTTGGCTTTGTCATGTCCTTTGTAAACGTATTTAAATAAATATTTTACACTTTGAATGGAAGCACATTTTTCTACATTAATATGGCACTTGTATTTGGTGCGTAAAAATGGGTTATATGGAACTACCCATGAATTGTCAATCGTCTTAGAATGGTGTTCATATGTTTTGCCAATGGGTCTGCGGTAAGTGGGATAGCCATCCTTTTCTTTGATGGTATATGGTTGGTTTTGTTTTGGGAAACCTTTGCTACACTTTCCAAGATCCATACAGGGAGAATTAGGATTGTGTTCTCCACAGGGACCATGAATCATGTGTTGAAGAACAATGTTATGGAGCTGAGGGTAGATTGTTTCATCAGGTATTTCAGCCCAGACTATATTGTCTATGTCCGCCTCAGTCCGTAATTTAGACAGGCTGTCAAGAATAATTAAAATATGAGCGTGTGGGAGACCACGCTTCTGAAATTCAATGACATGGACCATTGCAGTGACGTTTCCAAATAATCCACTGCTAATGTCTTTTAAGAGGGATTCCAGTTTAATTTTAAAGACACGTGCAACCAAGTCTGGTCTGTGTTCAACTCGCTGCCACGGTTCTAAATGTGTAGTAATCTCATTCCACTTAGGATTACATGTCATGGTGATAAATAGATCTGGTCGACCATACTTTGTAACAATAGCCATAGCATCCTGGTAGCACTGCTGCATGTTTCTTGGACTACCTTCAAAAGAAGATGGTAAAATGACGGTTTTCCCAATAGGGATGCCCTTTTGAACCGATTTTTTGAGTAGATGTTCTTGAAGGAGGCAGTAATCCTCCACTTTTAAATCTTTTTGGTGTTTGCGGATGTAATGTAGGCGATTAGCTTCGATTTTGACATAAGCATCTACTAAATATTGCTGTGTTAACTTACCACCATTGAGGAGTGGATTAAAGTAATTTCTGACAGTTAACATATAGCAATAGTATTGGAGTTGAGTGATTCTCCTCGAACTTTTGCCTTGTTGTTTGAGTCCATCATGCCATCCTTGGTCTCCATAAGGGAAAAATATTGGATAGAGGAGGGCATCCAAATTGCTATGGAGAATACTAATTTGTTGTGTTTTTGGAGCTAAAGGGTTATGGGGATCAGGTTTTAAATGAATTAATATGTCTCTATTGAAAGGTGGCTCACCATTGTCATTTTGAAACACGACTGCTACTTCACTGACAGTGGGATTATTGTAGCGTCGAGGGTCTTGAGTACGATCTTGTTTAATAGCCATAGTGATGTTTGGCATGACAGTTCCGTTTTGTAGAGATTTAATTTTTTCTTGTTCTTCCACATCACGTAACATTTGATAAGCTTCCACAAAAGGATTAATATTTTGGATTTGAAGGGCAATAATGTTCATCAATGTAGGATGACATTTTTGATTTTCTTTACATCGTAAGCGTTGTTCGTTTGCGGTAGTGGTATCGAGAATGTAAAGTTGGGCAAATGCGCGTTGCTGGTCATCTGAGGGATGTAGTGTTCCAGTTCTATGATAGATCTGGCCATGTATGCGGAAACAGTATGGGCCATATCCAGGAGGTGGTGAAATATTTGCACCCATGGAGGCAAAAGCAAAGGAACTGTTAATACTCCGAATATTATCCATGAAATTTTTGCTAAATTCACTTTGCCCTTTCAGCAAACGTGTAAAGACATCAGGATATTGTAGTATGGGTACATGGACTTTACCCTTCTGACAGCAGAGCGTAAAGTTGTTATCAGAAGGTATCACTGCTACAAAATGCAAAGCTTCGCAATGCTCACATACATGGGTCATGTCACCACAGCTGTGTTCGGTAATACTATTTTCATCATTAGTGAAAATGTGAGGTTGTAGTAGAAGTGCATGTCCAACCGATGGGGTGCGCCTAGTTTTGAGACCAACGTATATTTGTCTTGGTTGCACTTTCTGCGGGCTAACTGCAGCTTGTATGTGAAGAAACTGTGCGTTGGTATTGACTAATGGTGGTATTGATAGGGCAGAAACAGATTGCTGATTAGTTATGTCAGTGAACGGCATATAGGATGAAGTGTGGTAGTAACTTGTTCCACATGCTGATGTGGAAGCATCCTGTTGTGAGTCTACTAATAATGATGAGGAAGAAGCCGTCTGTTGTTGGCGGTGATGGCGTGTAGAGGCTTCTTCAGCCAATGTAATAGATTTAGAGTTAGGGGATTCGTGTGTGAGACGACGGCGTTTATAAGCCTTAATCTTGTCAAGTCGATGCTGTTTTTCCTCAGGAGTCTCATTAGCACGGCATTGTTTTTGTCGTAGTGCTAAAGCTGCTTTCCTTTCACTGGCATTGGCATACTTTTTGTTATGACTCATGTTGGCACAGGTAAAGGAGTCTAAGTTATCTGGCAGTGAAGAAGGCGTCCTGGAGTATTGTAGAGTAAACAGATACTAATTGACCCTGTAATTGCCCAGCAGTAGTTATGAAGTGGTAGTGGCAAATTGGCCCTGTAGTTAGACACCGGCAGAGGAGCAAGGCAGCAGTAGTTATGGCGGTAGAGGCAAATTGGCCCTGTAATTAGACACCGGCAGAGGAGCAAGGCAGCAATAGTTATGGCGGTAGAGGCAAATTGGCCCTGTAATTAGACACCGGCAGAGGAGCAAGGCAGCAGTAGTTATGGCGGTAGAGGCAAATTGGCCCTGTAATTAGACACCGGCAGAGGAGCAAGGCAGCAGTAGTTATGGCGGTAGAGGCAAATTGGCCCTGTAATTAGACACTGGCAGAGGACAAAGGCAGCAGTAGTTATGGCAGTATAGGCAAATTGGCCCTGTAATTAGACACCGACAGAGGACAAAGGCAGTAGTTATGGCGGTATAGGCAAATTGGTCCTGTAATTAGACACCGGCAGAGGAGCAAGGCAGCAGTAGTTATGGCGGTACAGGCAAATTGGTCCAGTAATTAGACACCGGCAGTAAACAGGCATAGGACCAAGGCAGCAGTAGTTATGGTGGTACAGGCAATGCCAAGCGTCCGCACAGCAAGTCGGCGTGAGGTAAATGACGCAATTTCACGAATGCAAGATGGCGTCGGCGAAATCTCGCGAGATTTCGCCGACGTCGTTAACACCTCTTGCCATGTTAACCCTCAACACACCACACCGCCTCAACACACACTCCTCTCACCTTTCACCTCCACTCATGTCCACTCACTCTTTCACTCCACATACGTTCCTTTCTCTCACTCAGTTTCTCATACTCACACCGTCATCGACGCTGCCCCGACATCTTCCTCCGCCGCCGCGATCCAGACGTTCTCCAGGCCGCCGACATGTTCTTGCGGGACGCCATCTTGGATTTCGTGAAATCCCGCGATATTCAAGATAGCGTCGCCGCAACAACATGTCGCTGGCGTGGACGACATCGGGATCTAAAAAGATGGCGTCGGCGAAATCTCGCGAGATTACACCGACGCCATTTTGGATCCCGATGTCGCCCACGCCAGCGACATATTCTTGCGGGACGCCATCTTGGATGTCGTGAAGTCCCGCGATATTCAAGATGGCGTCGCCGCAACAACATGTCGCTGGCATGGGCGACATCGGGATCCAAAATGGCGTCGGCGTAATCTCGCGAGATTTCGCCGACGCCATCTTTTTGGATCCCGATGTCGTCCACGCCAGCGACATATTGTTGCGGCGACGCCATCTTGAATCTCGCGGGATTTCACGACATCCAAGATGGCGTCCCGCAAGAACATGTCGGCGGCCTGGAGAACGTCTGGATCCTGGATCGCGGCGGCAGAGGAAGATGTCAGGGCAGCGACGATGACGGTGTATGAGAAACGGAGTGAGAGAAAGGAACGTATGTGGAGTGAAAGAGTGAGTGGACATGAGTGGAGGTGAAAGGTGAGAGGAGTGTGTGTTGAGGCGGTGTGGTGTGTTGAGGGTTAACATGTGCGTGTGTGTGTGGTGACGTCACCGGTTACAACTGGACGGAAGTTGTTACAACCGGAAGCTGGTTAGGGCATTTATTATTATAGATTAGGCCATATAAGAGTGTGGTGCGTCTGTATCTTATCTAGGAGGCACTGTCAGAGATTGTGATCTGTGATGCTGCATCATGTCATGTGTATGACCACGGCCAGATTTGGGATTTGGATGTTTCGCCCCCAGCAGTTGGCCCCCGGGTGTTTCTCCCCCAGCAGTTCACCCCCGGATATTTCGCCCCCAGATTTTTACCCCCGGATTTTTCGCCCCAGCAGTTCACCCCCGGATGTGTACCCTGTTTTGCCATGTTTTGCCTATATTGCAAAATATCCGGGGGCGAACTACTGGGGCGAAAAATCCAGGGGCGAAACATCCGGGGGCAAACTGCTGGGGGGTGAAACACCCAGGGGCAAACTGCTGGGGGCGAAAAAGCCGGGGGTGAACTGCTGGGGGAGAAATGTGCGGGGGCGAAATGTACCTGGGGCGAACTGCTGGGGGCAAATTGCTGGGGGCGAACTGCTGGGGACGAAACTTCCTAAAACCGCCAGATTTAGGCAAAGTGGGGCCCAGGGCCAATTTTAAAATGGGGCCCCAAATGCTAACATATTGCACATCACACAGAAGCATTTCGGTTGTAGTTACATGCGCTGAGTTCAGGACGCTGAATCAGTGTGATCAACAATATTGAAGTCGTTCAACACTTGTTTCCCGGCCTCTTTCCACCGTCTGAGAAAGAATGATGGGGACAGAACAATCACTAATGGATTAATCTGTCCCCATACAGTATCATGTTGTTATCAGCAGCACATCTACAGTTTCCATAAAATATAATGTCCCCCATAGTCCTCCATACAATATATTCTGCCCCATAGTCCTCCATATAGTATAATACACTCCTCAGTCCTTCACATATTAAAATAAAGTATATGGAGGACTGAGCAGTGTAATACACTCCTCATAGTGCTCCATATAGTATAATAGACCGCCAGTCATCCATGTAGTACAATTCACTTCCCGATAGTATAATGCAACCCATAGTTCTTCATATAGTATAATGTATTCCCCATAGTCCTCGATACAGTATAATGCAGCCCACATATAACAATGCAGTCACCCCAGAGTATAATGCAGCCCTGCCATACAATATAATGTAATCCCCATAGAATATAATGCAGCCCCCCTCTTATAGTATAATGCAGCCACCCCTTAGAGCATAATGTAGCCACCCCACAGAATACAATGTAACCCCGCATAGAATATAATGCAGCCCCCTCATATAGTATAATGCAGCCCCTCCATAGAATATATGGCAGCCCCTTATATAGTGTAATGTAGCCCTCCTCATATAGTATAATGCAGCCCCAATAGAATATAATGTAGCCTCCTCATGAAGTATAATAAAGCCCCCCTACAATATAATCTAGCCCCCATAAAATATAATGCAGCCCCCCGTAGAATACAATGTAGCCTCCTCATATAGTATAATGTAGCCCCTTCATAGAATGATACGATCACCACCATAGAATATAGTAAAGATAATACAGCCCCCCCATAGAATATAATGTAGCCCCGAATAGAATAGAATACAGCCCACCTCCCCATAGAATATAATGTAGCCCCCCATATTATATAACACAGCCTCCCCCATAGAATATAATGTACCCCCCATGGTATATAACATAGCCTCATAGTATATAACACAGCTCCACATGGTATATAGCACAGCCCCACATTGGTATACAGCACAGCGCCATGGTATACAGCACGGCCCACATGGTATTAAGCACAGGCCCACATGGTACACAGCACAGGCCCACATGGTACACAGCACAGCCCCCCATTGGTATACAGCACAGCCCCACATGGTATATATCACATCATCACATGGTTTACAGCACAGCCCCCCATGGTATAAAGCACAGGCCCACATGATATAAAGCACAGCATCACATGGTATACAGCACCATGGTATACAGCACAGCCCCACATGATATACAGCACAGGCCTCTTCCTCCTCTGGACCCCTCTTCCCTTCTCTTCCTCCTCCAGACCTCTCTGGCCTCCTCTTACTTCTCCGGACCCCTCTGGCCTCCTCTTCCTGCTCCAGGCCCCTCTGGCCTCCTCTTCCTGCTCCAGGCCCCTCTGGCCTCCTCTTCCTGCTCCAGACCCCTCTGGCCTCCTCTTCCAGCTCCAGACCCCTCTGGCCTCCTCTTCCAGCTCCAGACCCCTCTAGCCTCCTCTTCCAGCTCCAGACCCCTCTGGCCTCCTCTTCTTCCCTCCTCCAGACCCCTCTGGCCTCCTCTTCTTCCCTCCTCCAGACCCCTCTGGCCTCCTCTTCTTCCCTCCTCCAGACCCCTCTGGCCTCCTCTGGACCCCTCTTCCTCCTCTGGCCTCCTCCGGACCCCTCTTCCCTCCTCCTGACCCCTCTGGCCTCCTCTTCCTGCTCCAGACCCCTCTGGCCTCCTCTTCCTCCTCTGGCTTCCTCTTCCTCCTCTGTACCCCTCTGGCCTCCTCCGGACCCCTCTGGCCCCTCTGGCCTCCTCCGGACCCCTCTGGACCCCTCTTCCTGCTCCAGACCCCTCTGACCTCCTCTGGCCTCCTCTTCCTCTTCCCTCCTCTGTACCCCTCTGGCCTTCTCCCTCCTCTTCCTCCTCCAGACCCCTCTGGCGTCCTCTTCCTCCTCTGGCGTCTTCTTCCTCCTCTGGACCCCTCTGGCCTCCTCTGGTGTCCTCTTCCTCCTCTGGACCCCTCTGGCCTCCTCTTTCTCCTCCAGACCCCTTTTCCCTCCTCTGGACCCCTCTGGCCTCTACCATGGAGACTTTGTTTCCCCTCCTCTCCAGGGACACAGACCACCCGTCACCCAATCACTCTAGACTCTACTCACCGGACCAGAGCAGAGTAGGAGCGGGAGCAGCAG
This sequence comes from Dendrobates tinctorius, assembly GCF_039654945.1. NCBI lineage: Eukaryota > Metazoa > Chordata > Amphibia > Anura > Dendrobatidae > Dendrobates > Dendrobates tinctorius. The sequence goes on from NW_027361829.1 coordinate 55,518,650, forward strand.
CAGGGAGAGCGGAGCTCGACGGCGTCCTCTTCTCTCACACGCTGGCTGCTATGCTATTAGTCAGCCAGCTACAGAGCCGGAAAGCAGAGCGCGAGGCCTTTCACCGCCCATCAAGAACAGCGCTGACGTCACGTGGCAAGGTCCTGGGGCTGGGTGAGTCATCAGAGAGACCCAGAGCCAGCAAGGGGGTCGCCCGACGCCGCGTCAGCGCCTCAGACGGGGGTATGCTGGGCCCGCGCCGCCTCGCGCTATGGTATGTGCACGCGCGCGTCCCTTCAAATCATGGGACACTCTTTTAAAGGGCCCACGCACTTAAAGGGGCAGCATTTTTAAAGGGCCCCCAGCGACCCTCGGGGCCCACCGTGCATTTACTCTGTACCTCGCCAGGCCAGACCGAGCCTGGTCTGATTACACCACAGATCATGGGCAGTGAAGAAAGCAAGAGTATACAGTCAGAACAGCACGGAATCGCAAATAAGTCTTTCTGTGAGGAAACCCATTTCCATACCTGCAGGGCTGCCACTAGGAATTTCAGGGCCCCCTTGAGACTCCGTCTAGGCTCCACCCCAGCCCCGCCTCCACCTATCGAACTGTCCACAGTTCCACCGCTCTCTCTTTGAAAACCTCTTCACCAATCATACATTAAGGCCGAAGTCACACTAGTGAGAAATACGGAAGAGTGCTATACGAGAAAAAAAATTGCATAGCACTCGGACCAATGTTGATCTGTGGGGCAGCTCCCATCATCCAATTGTTTTCTCGCCCGTATTATACGTGCAGAGGAAATCGCAGCATGCCGCAATTTGCACCATATTACGCCCGAAACTCGCCAATGCAAGTCTATGGGTGCACGAAAACAACGGATTACACATGGACCATACGTGTGACTTGCGAGAAATACGCACCGGTGTCCTTTGGAAAAGCCAGCAATTCAGTGCGCGATACAGTAAAATCACACTGACATGTTTAATAAAGAATAGATAATATATACACATAGAAAATATACATTTATAGTTCAGAGAGTTCTACATAGCATAATAGCCGCTAAATCAATTGCCAGCTTCTGTAAAATCATTACAGAACATGATATGACACATGGTATACATATAGTAAGCCATGTCAAATCAAAACGATTTATATATGTCAGTGTTTAATAAAATTATTAGTTTGTTAGGAAAAATTTGGAACTCTAGGGGTTAAATTTAAGGTTATAATGGCGGGAAAAATTTTTGTGGGCTCGCGCGCAATTTTCTCCACCAGAGAGGGAATGCCAGTGAGAGAGGGCAGATATTAATAGCCCAGAGAGAGACCATGGTTATTGCCCCCCCCCCCAGCTACAAACATCTTCCCCCAGCCACCCCAGAAAAGGCACACCTTTCCTGGCACTTAGCCTCTCTATTCCCACTGCCTTTAGTGGTGACATGTGGGTTAATAAGGGGTTAATGTCACCTTGCAATTGAGAGGTGACATTAAGCCGGGTTAATAATGGAGAGGTGTCAATAAGTCACCTATTATTAATCCAATAGTAGTAAAGGGTTAAAAAAGACAGACATTAATTAAAAATTATTTTAATGAAATAATTACACAAAGTTTTTGCCCAAATTTATTATGCTGCCAATCCAACAGAATCCCTTGTTCTCCAGTAACCAAAAGAAAAAATAAAAAAGCAACAATATCCATACCTCTCCGCAGTTCAATCAGATCCCCCCCACAACTACCGTAGTTTACAACTGGGACCAGTGCTAATGCTACCAGCCCGGCTGTAAACCACTGCAGAATGAATGAAATCATGTCTGTGCAGGCGCCCCGGTTGACCGGAGATGAACTGATTAGCGTGGGAAAGTTTCAGAACTTTTTCCCACGCTCCTGAGTTCACCTCAGATCAGCCAGGAACTCCGCACAGCCTCAGTGACTTCAGCGGTAGTCATTGAAAACTTTTGGAAAAGCACTAATAAAATTTCAAGAATTTTTTAAGGAGCTGGAACATTCTTTTTTTTTCTTCTCTGTTGGAAACATGACGTCTAGTCAAGATGGAGTTCCGTGCACCTGCAGTTCAAGTTGGCGAGCTGGCTGAGGGCTTGTACCTTATTTTCTCTCTCTCTATATATATATATATATATATATATATATATATATATATATACACACGGGTTGGACAAAATAGTGGAAACACCTAACGTTTTGGCATCATAATCTTCGAACATGTTATAAACATGCAAACTGTGACATATGGTAATGTTTTGTAGCTGATTATTGGTGATATGTGTATGTAAATTAACTGTTTGTTTTGCAGAATTGTAAGAACATTGATGAGAACCTGATACCAATGGCAGACCTCTAGGATTTTCAAAGAGGCCAAATTGTTGGTGCTCGTATGGCAGGCGCTAGTGTAACAGAAAGTGCCCGAATGCTTGGCCTGTCAAGAGGTACTGTCTCCAAAGTAATGACTGCGTTTGAAAGAGAAGGAAAAACGTCTGCAGCAAAGTACAGGTCCGGCCGAAAGTCGAAGTTGACTGAGAGACCGTCGGACTCTAAAGTGAATTGTGAGAGAGGATCGCAAGACCACGGCTCCGAAAATCACTGCTGAGCTCAATGAACACCTACAGAACCCAGTTTCCACGACAACTGTTCATCGGGAGCTGCACAAATCTGGACTCCACGGAAGAGCTGCAATTCGAAAACCGCTGCTCTCAATGACAAATGTTTCCAAGCGTTTAGAGGGGTGTAGAAACCTCCAGAATTGGTCCCTCGAGCAGTGGAAACATGCGATATTCTCAGACGAATCATCGTTTACCCTATTTCCGACCTCCGGCCGAGTGTACATTTGGAGACAGCCGAAAAAAGCATTCCATCCAGACTGCCTTCTCCCAACCGTAAAACACGGCGGAGGTTCTGTGATGATCTGGGGTGCTATGTCATGGAGATCCGCCAGGCCAATTATATCCCTTCATGGAAGAATTAACAGACGAGATTATTTAGGCGTTTTGGGCGACCAAGTGCATCCTATGGTTCAAGCACTGTTCCCGGAGGGGAATGCCATCTTTCAGGATGATAATGCACCAATTCATACAGCTAGAATTGTTAAAGCATGGCACGAGGAACATTCTAATGAAGTTGAGCATCTCATCTGGCCCCCACAATCCCCAGACCTCAACATTATTGAGCATTTATGGTCGATTTTAGAGATTCGCGTTAGACGTCGATTTCCGCCGCCATCGTCGCTCAAAGAACTGGAGGGTGTTTTAACTGAAGAATGGGCTACAGTTCCTTTGGAAACAATTCACACCTTGTATGAAACCATACCTCGGCTAATTGAGGCTGTAATCGCTGCAAAAGGTGGACCTACACCATATTAAACTATCTTTTGTTGATGTTTCCAGGTGTCTCCATTATGTTGTCCAACCCCTGTATATACAGTGGGGAAAAAAAGTATTTAGTCAGTCAGCAATAGTGCAAGTTCCACCACTTAAAAAGATGAGAGGCGTCTGTAATTTACATCATAGGTAGACCTCAACTATGGGAGACAAACTGAGAAAAAAAAAAATCCAGAAAATCACATTGTCTGTTTTTTTTTCATTTTATTTGCATATTATGGTGGAAAATAAGTATTTGGTCAGAAACAAGCAATCAAGATTTCTGGCTCTCACAGACCTGTAACTTCTTCTTTAAGAGTCTCCTCTTTCCTCCACTCATTACCTGTAGTAATGGCACCTGTTTAAACTTGTTATCAGTATAAAAAGACACCTGTGCACACCCTCAAACAGTCTGACTCCAAACTCCACTATGGTGAAGACCAAAGAGCTGTCAAAGGACACCAGAAACAAAATTGTAGCCCTGCACCAGGCTGGGAAGACTGGATCTGCAATAGCCAACCAGCTTGGAGTGAAGAAATCAACTGTGGGAGCAATAATTAGAAAATGGAAGACATACAAGACCACTGATAATCTCCCTCGATCTGGTGCTCCACGCAAAATCCCACCCCGTGGGGTCAGAATGATCACAAGAATGGTGAGCAAAAATCCCAGAACCACGCGGGGGGACCTAGTGAATGAACTGCAGAGAGCTGGGACCAATGTAACAAGGCCTACCATAAGTAACACACTACGCCACCATGGACTCAGATCCTGCAGTGCCAGACGTGTCCCACTGCTTAAGCCTGTACATGTCCGGGCCCGTCTGAAGTTTGCTAGAGAGCATTTGGATGATCCAGAGGAGTTTTGGGAGAATGCCCTATGGTCTGATGAAACCAAACTGGAACTGTTTGGTAGAAACACAACTTGTCGTGTTTAGAGGAAAAAGAATACTGAGTTGCATCCATCAAACACCATACCTACTGTAAAGCATGGTGGTAGAAACATCATGCTTTGGGGCTGTTTCTCTGCAAAGGGGCCAGGACGACTGATCCGGGTACATGAAAGAATGAATGGGGCCATGTATCGTGAGATTTTGAGTTCAAACCTCCTTCCATCAGCAAGGGCATTGAAGATGAAACGTGGCTGGGTCTTTCAACATGACAATGATCCAAAGCACACCGCCAGGGCAATGAAGGAGTGGCTTCCTAAGAAGCATTTCAAGGTCCTGGAGTGGCCTAGCCAGTCTCCAGATCTCAACCCTATAGAAAACCTTTGGAGGGAGTTGAAAGTCCGTGTTGCCAAGCGAAAAGCCAAAAACATCACTGCTCTAGAGGAGATCTGCATGGAGGAATGGGCCAACATACCAACAACAGTGTGTGGCAACCTTGTGAAGACTTACAGAAAACGTTTGACCTCTGTCATTGCCAACAAAGGATATATCACAAAGTATTGAGATGAAATTTTGTTTCTGACCAAATGCTTATTTTCCACCATAATATGCAAATAAAATGAAAAAAAAACAGACAATGTGATTTTCTGGATTTTTTTTTCTCAGTTTGTCTCCCATAGTTGAGGTCTACCTATGATGTAAATTACAGACGCCTCTCATCTTTTTAAGTGGTGGAACTTGCACTATTGCTGACTGACTAAATACTTTTTTTCCCCACTGTATCTATTCTTTCGTTTGTGTTTTAAAACCTGTCATTGGGATCCATTATATGTCCATTTTGCAAGCCGGCAGGAAAATCTTGCCGGACGGATGTCACACGGATGCTTAGATGCGAGAAAATCGCATCCTCACATGACAATCAGATGACATATGGATCACTGTTCATGAAACATTTGTGCGATTCTGGTCTGTGAAAGTCATAGTTACTCACCGGTTAACGGTATTTTTTGGAGTCCATGACAGCACCACCTGAGAGAGGGAATCCGCCCTTCAGGAACAGGAAATCCTACAGATAAGGGCGGCATCTCTCCCACACATCAGTTGGTTTGCAGAGCACAAGAGATCCACAATGGTTAATAGCAAAATTTATATACAATACTCTACACGACTATTAATTACCCGTGTACACCTAAGAGGAAGAAGAGCACACCCAAATTAAACTAAAGGGAGGGAATATACGGGTGCTGTCATGGACTCAGAAAAATACCGTTAACCGGTGAGTAACTACGACTTTATTCTGTCGTCCATGACAGCACCACCTGAGAGAATTACAGAGAGTAATAATTACTTTAGGGAGGGACTACAGCCTGCAGAACCCTGACACCAAAGGAGAAGTCTGAGGAAGCACCCAGGTCTAGTCTATAATGGTTGTAGAATCCGCTGAGACTGGACCAAGTAGCTGCCTTACATATCTGGTCGATCGAGACCTCCGATCTCTCTGCCCAAGAGGTTGCCATGGCCCTGGTGGAATGCGCCCTCAGCTTGCCAGGGGCCGGTTTGCCTTTTGAGGTGTATGCTAAAGAAATAGCCTCCCTAATCCCTCTCGCTAGCGAACTTTTTGAAGCCCTAAGGCCCTTCCTAGTGCCCTGATAGGAGATAAACAAGGCATTATCTTTTTTCCAGGGGTCGGTAACTGTCAGGTGCTCTAGGAGACATCTCCTAACGTCTAGAGTGTGTAATTTCCTTTCCTTATCGTTCGTGGGATTAGGGAGGAAGGATGGAAGAACTATCTCCTGAGTTCTATGGAAACTGGAGGCTACTTTAGGCAGTTAAGCTGGATCGGGTGTAAGAATTACAATTCAGGGATGACAGGGTATGTAAGGAGGAAGTCTAGATAGCGCCTGGATGTCACTCACTCTACGGGCTGATGTCAACGCTACCAGGAGAGCCACTTTAAGGGACAGGTTTTTCATGGAAGTTGATGAAATAGGCTCAAACGGGGCCTCTGTCATGGCCGTAAAGACTAGGTTTAGATCCCATGGCATAAATTTATTTCTCACTATCGGTCTGGACCTGCCAGTTGCTTTAATAAACCTATTGATCCAATGGTTACTGGTGATGTTGCAGTTGAACAGTGCCCCTAGAGCCGACACCTGTACCTTAAGGGTGCTGGTGGAGAGTCTCATGTCCAGACCATTTTGCAAGAACTCTAAGATCTGTGCTATGGGAGTGGACGGTCCAGCTACTACCCCTGAGCTCTGAAGGAATTTCTTCCAGATCCTCAGGTAGATTTTGGTTGTAACCGGCTTTCTGCTTTTAAGCAGGGTGTTAATTAGGGCCTGGGAAAAACCTCTCTCTTTTAGAAGTGCCCGCTCAAAATCCACGCCGTCAGATGTAGGCCAGCTACCTGAGGATGGCAAACTGGGCCCTGGGACAGGAGGTCTGGGATGTTTGGTAGGACCCAAGGGTCAGATACCGACATGGTCCTGAGGCATGAGAACCATGCCCTCCTGGGCCAAAACAGGGCGATCACTATAATCCTTGCTTTGTCCTTCCTGACTTTCCTCATCACCAGGGGTAGTAAAGCCAGCGGAGGAAAGGCATATGCTAGGCCAAAGTCCCATTTGATTAGAAGAGCATCTACTGCCAGGAGGGGTCTCCCTGGGATTCAGAGAGCAGAACTGAGGCACCTTCCTGTTCTCTCTGGTGGCAAAGAGGTCCACTTCTGGCTGCCCCCATTTTTGTACTATCTGGTTGAAGATGGACGCTTTTAAAGGACCATTCCCCTTGCTTTAGAAGATTGCGGCTTAAGAAGTCTGCTGTGGTGTTTTCCCTTCCTTTTATGTGCAGAGCTGTTAAAGATAGGAGATTTTGCTCTGCCCACTGGAACAGCCGTTCTGCTACTTCCATCAGGGGCCTGGACCGAGTGCCGCCTTGGTGGTTGAGGTAAGCCACGGTGACCTGATTGTCGGAGAATATTCGAACATGGCGACCCTGTAGATACACAAGAAGGTTATTAACTGCCTGCTCTACGGCTGTTAGCTCTTTCAGGTTGGAGGACATTTCCAACTGATGGCCCTCCCACAGGTCCTGGATCAAGATTTCCCCCATGTGGGCTCCCCAACCCGTAGGGCTTGCATCTGTGGTGACAACTCAGGTTATGTTATATTCCCAGGGTACCCCTCTGGCTAGATTGTTCTCGTCTAGCCACCATTCAAGTGATCTCAAAGTGTGTTGGGATAGAGTCAACTGGCCTTCTAGATAACCGCCCAGGATCTTTTGATGGCGTAAAACCTCGCCCTGTAGCCCCCTTGTGTGGAACTGGGCCCACCGGACAGCGGGGATGCAGGATGAGAGAACCGAGGAGGGACATTGCCTTCCTGAGAGACATGGTAGGGTTATTGGAGGCGTTCAAGACCTGCTGACGTAGGCGAACTAATTTTTCGGGTGGCAGACGACATTCCTGATTCTGCGAATCTAGGATTAAGCCCAAGAACTGCTGGACCTTCATGGGCTGTAGACGGGACTTCTTAATGTTTAATAGCCACCCTAATCGTTCCAAAGCCGATTTTGCTTTTTGCAATTGATCCAGACAATGGCCTGCTGTTTTGCCTACAATAAGGAAGTCATCCAGGTAGGGGATTACTAGGATGTCTGCCTCCCGTAGATGGGCCATAACTTCCGCTATAACCTTAGTGAACACCCGGGGGGCGACTGCTATACCAAAGGGAAGGGCGACATATTGAAAATGCTGTAACGACCCCTCCAAATGAACTGCCACTCTAAGGAAACTCTGATGAGATGCATAGATGGGTATATGGTAATTAGCGTCTTTTAAATCCAACACCACCATAAAGCAATTTTCGAACAACCCCAGGATCCAGTTACTGTTCGAGATCCGCGACCAGGCTTGGAAGAAGGCCGATAGTCTACCTCCCACCGGGGCCTCTAGTCATTGGGGAGGTTTCTTGGCATCCCCCCTCCAAACATAAAGCCGGTACCTTTCCTCCTCTTATCTTCCCATCTGCCCCAGTCCCTAGATGACCTCCTCCGAAAAAATCTCTTCCTAGCAAAGGGACGTCTATAGGAAGGGGTGGGCAGGGAAGGGAATTTCTTTTTATCGTCACTAGCCTTCTCCAGGAGTTCATCAAGGACTGGTACGAATAGATATTCCCCCTCACACGGGATGGAGCACAGGCGGGATCTGGCCTGGATATCCCCGGGCCAGCACTTTAGCCATATAGCCCGTCGGGCTGCATTTGATAGCCCTGCGGCCTTGGCCGCCATTCTTGCGGAATCTGCCGAAGCGTCGGCTAAAAAGGCTGTTGCATCCTGGATAGTGGGTAGGGTTTTCAAGATAGATTCCCTCGAGGCTCTGTCCTCTAACTGCGTTTCTAGCTGGTCCAGCCAGACCATCATAGATCGGGCTGTGCAGGTAGCTGCGACCGCCGGTCTCAGGGCGCCAGCAGACATCTCCCATGTGCCTTTCAAGTAGGAGTCCGCCTTTTTATCCAGCGGATCCTTTAACGAGACCATGTCATCAAAGGGGATAGCAGATTTTTTGGACGCCTTAGCCACTACAGCATCCAATATCGGGGCTTTATCCCATTTATTCACCACAGGGTCCTCAAAGGGATATCGCTGTTTAAAGGCTGGTGGTAGGGAGCCTTTTCTTTCAGGTTTCCTCCATTCCCTGTTAATCAAATTTTGGACCTTGTTGTTTAACGGGAACAACTTATGTTTCCTGTGGTCTAAACCCCCGAACATTAGGTCCTGTACAGACCGTTCAGGTCTGGTGTCTGTTACCCCCATGGTAGCTCTGACTGCCTTGACTAGTTTGTCCACTTGTTCCAGACCTAGGCAGAAACGACTGGCGTCTTCCTCTGAGGACTCTTCATTCCCTCTAGGGTCAGCTGAAGAGCCTGACCCTGAAAAACTCGCCCTCTTTCTCTTCCTAGACTACTCCCGCTGGGGTACGGATTTTATGGCTTTAACCTCCGTCCTGATTATTTCCCTTAGACTTGTAGCGAAGTCAGGGGTTTCTTCCGCCACCTACAGGAGGGGGGTCAGAGTAAGGAAGTATGCCTGTAATGTTTCGGGACTACGCCCCCCCCCCCCCTTTTTTTTTTTTACCGTCTGCCGTATGCATGACTGGCACAGCCTCTTAGGGTAGGTATCCGGCAAGGGGCATTTGCAAAGGGCGTATTCCCTGTTTTTTGCCTTGTCAGTACATTTCTTTCCCTATAAGAGGAAAACATAAGGGGGACACTGCGTCAGGGTACATTCACTAAGCTCTCTTACCCTGAGCGGAAGGCGTAGGTACCGGATCACAGGGGGGCGAGCTGGATCCTTCGGCCTGGAGGAACTTCTGTGGCCGGATTGTCCAGTTCGTTTCTTCTTTTGCTGGGAGCTGGTTTGGAACCTCTCTGAGGTACGTTCCTGCTCTTTGTCCAGCTGGGGCACGGGAGCTTCCTGCTCGTCCATCCTGCATCTGAGCTGAAGCCGCTCGTCAGTGCCTGTGCCCTTTTTCCCCCCCGGTAATCCGGGTTCACAGGTGATGTGGCCAGGGGCTGATTTTTGCCCCACTCCCCCCATTTTCCCCCGACGTCCCCCCCGCCCGACCGCTCTGCCGGCGCCCACGGCGATGCACGGGGAGGGAGAAAACCGCTGGCCCCGCCCCCACCGCATCACTTCCGGTCCTGGCGCGCGAGGACACGCAGGCCACCGGCCCCGCCCCTCGCCGCATCACTTCCGGTCCAGACGCTGGCGAGGAAGCGCAGACCACCAGCGCTACCGGCCCCGCCGCATCCTGTCTGGTACGAGGACGCGCAGGTCACCAGCGCCATGGCAGCGCCCGACACAGTGCCCCCCGGACTCCACCGAGGCGCAGCTGCACGCCCCCGACCACGATCCAGGCTGAGGGGGACCGCATCGGCCAGAACGAGGACCGAGATCAGGGGAGGAGAGGCCATACTTACCTGCCGGCGCCGGCCCAGGAGACGGGCATCCGCCGGACCCCGCTCCCACCTGCCCCGCACACTGACGTGGAACCCTGCGTGGGCCACCGTGGCGCTTCCAGGGGACTCCGCACTGCCCAAGGTAGGAGACCCCCCAGCTACCCAAGTCGGACAGCCGGCCTGGGGATTCCTCATCCATGATGGCATGATCTGTAGGGAATCCTGTCCTCCAGGAACAGGAAACCAACTGATGCGTGGGAGAGGTGCCGCCCTTATGTATCTATAGGATTTCCTGTTCCTGGAGGGCGGATCCCCTCTCTCAGGTGGTGCTGTCATGGACGACCAAATAAAAACGGACCGTTATTTTTAAACGTTGTGTGTGACTCCAGCCTAACAGTCCCCATCACCGGATCACACACATAACCAGCAGCTTTTGTTTTGGCCAAAAGATTTTTTAAGCCACCACCATGACAGGGTAGATTTTTTGGGCCGGGCACTACTATAGCCTTTTAAATATTTGTTAAAAAATCCAATACAATTTAAGTATATTTATTTTTCATTTTTTAAAATGACCAATATCATCACATACAAGAGACAAATACCTAGGACGCAGGTTCAGTTTCTGCACCGGCAGAATCCTGCTGCTTGGGCCCGATGAGCAGAAGAGACGAGGCCCGATGCGAGCCCTCTCTGCTCATCGGGCCCCATATGCCAGTCAGGGCAGTAATGCCCTGATGGTGGCCCTGCATGCCTGATTTTAAAGTGTTTTACTTTATAGAAAGAATCATTTGCAATCCCGTGCTGTAATGTCTGTATACTTTTCCACCACCGCCCCTGGCCAGTAGCTGTGGTATAATCAAACCATGTCTTTTGTATGGTCAGACACAGCCATTACACAGCAGTAGCACATTTAAAAGATTATCTCGGCACAGGAACATTTTTTTTTTAAAAAACACATCCAATTGTGGAAATTAATTTTATTAGAGATGGGCGAGCTTGAACAGTAAAGTTTAGTTTGGCAGCCTGAACAAAGCCCGTTGACAGCCGATCAACATGCTTTCCAGTTCAATCAGTTTCAGAACAATCACAGCCATGTCAAGTATTGCCATTTCTGTGATTGTTCAGCAGAAATGTGTAATAGAGAAAAAAAAAAAAAAAACAGTTGGGCTCACCTCTGTTCTTGATAATATTGCACATTCAGCCAACAGCTACGGGTTGCAGCTGTCAGCTTTATCTTGGTTGGTTATCAAAAATAAATTTAAAAAAACACGGCGTGTGGTCCCACCAAATTTTTGACAACTAGCCAAACTAAAGCAGACTGCTGGGGGCTGGTATTATCAGGCTGATAAGGGGCCAAGGATATTGGCCCTTCCCAGCCTAAATATAACAGCACGCAGCTGCCCCAGAACAGGTGCCCCACTCCTCCCACTTGACCTGGTGCGGTGGCAAGTGGTTTTGGGATTGATGTTAGCTTTTTAATGTCAGATGACATCAAGCACAGGAGATAGTAATGGAGAGGCAACTATAAGGCTGGTTTCACATTAGCGCTTTTTAAGCGCACGCACGGCCGGGGGTAGCTCCGCCCCCGAGCCGGCTCTCTGCCCGGCGTGCCCGCCCCTTGCTTGTAGCGCCGCCTCCTAGCGCACAGCGGCGCCTGCGATCGGCGCACCCTATCTTTAGCATAGGGTGCGCAGATCGTGCGCAGGCCATGCGCTAGTTGCGCTTTGACCTGCGCTGCGCACTTTTGACGGTGCGCCGAGCACGACGAAATCCGAAAAGTTTGATTTTGGCGCGCACGGTCAAAAGTTATGCTAAAGATAGGGTGCGCCGATCGCAGGCGCCGCTGTGCGCTAGGAGGCGGCGCTACAAGCAAGGGGCGGGCACGCCGGGCAGAGAGCCGGCTCGGGGGCGGAGCTACCCCCGGCCGTGCGTGCACTTAAAAAGCGCTAATGTGAAACCAGCCTAAGTTGCCCCTATTACTAACCACGTTGTCAAATTTAATAAAGACACAAAAAGAAAAAAGTCCTTTAACCTCTTAACGTCCAATGACGGGCATAGCCCATCATGGCAGGATGTCAGTTCCCGCACCAGGACGGACTATGACGGTCATGCATTTAAACTATCACTGCGTGTAAACACACATTGATACGTAATACCAGGTGCACCACAATGCAATTTAGCAAAGAATATATTATATAATAATCGGGGTGCTACAGGACGCATGGGGAAAAAAAAAAACTATGCACCAAACAAGGGTGCACCACGGTGCCCATTTTTTTTAATCATTTTACAGGGTTTTGTCTCTGACGTGTATAAGGCTATTATGGGGATGCCCATTATTTGCCTCTGACACCCTGGTACTATAGAGTGGTTACCCAATTATTTAGATGTATTTATTCATGCATGTACTTGTTTTGCTGTTACTAGTAGGATGATAGAAGTAGCGTGTTGTCAATCACAGCATAGCCCTGACGAAGAGGGAAGCCCCCCTCGAAACGCGTTGGTTGTTTTGTGCCTCTCGTGCACCAGTCCTTTACACTGCCTGTGACGTCACAGTAGCCCCGCCCCCTGATCTCACCGCATCCTCGACGATACTTCCGGCCGGAGTACACAAGGTGCAGGCGTTTCACCCACTCCCCGGCAACACGCTACTTCTCCTATCATCCTACTAGTAGCTGCCGCCTCAGCCAGATTGCGACACTCAGCAATCACCACAAGTAAGTGTATACGAGTCCTAACTGGACTAACTGGTTGCTGCAATACCAGTACACTTAGTGAATCAGTGTATTTACTTTCATTTAGTGGTTGCCATATTTATTCTAACAGTGGACATCACCCCTGCAACGGCTATAATAAAGCCAGCAGAGATCAGCATAAAGAATTACATCGGGATCCATTGCCTGTTCAGCAGCCTGCATTACCCACATAGTGGACCTCTTTATTGTTACAATCGGCGTTTAACCACAGTGTATATAGCACCGGACATTGTGGACATTGTTCTTGCTCACCTCTTGGGTAAAAACCAGCACACGTAAGGGCGCACGTACCACTGAAACTGGGACTGAATATCAAGTTTGTGGCTACTATTAGTGACCAAACCTAATCCCTTTCTTTTTATACAGCACTCTGTTATTGGTCAACCAGAAAGGGACCACTCCATCACCTCCAATGGAATAGAAATTTTAGCTATAACCAGTGAGTATAGTGGATTTGTAAAGAATAGCGCTAACCCCTTTTTTTTTCAGTCATATATGGATATTTTAATTCTATTATTACCTTACTAGCATCTCCGATCATCAAACGAGAGAAACTGCGAGCTATTCACAACATTGAACACTCTAGATCAACCTCACTATAAGTACTAAACAACTAACAATCTGGTTAAAGATTTAGTATCCGCCCCCCTTTTTTTGTATTTATAAACCTACTCAGTATAGCGCGGTGAATTACATAAATATACAGTCTATTTAGGTTTTATAACAGGAGCTGACACAGTCCTGTCTTTTTCATCAGCTGCATCTGAGGTTTTGTTCAGATAGGTAGCACCCGTGTATACTCTATTTTTCATTGGTAATAAAAATAGTATCACTGCAAGCGCCATCTTCTCCTGCAAAAACAAGCCGCCATACAGCTCCATCAGCGTAAAAATAAAAAAATAAAAAGTTATAGCTCTCAGAATAAAGCAATGCCAAAATTATTATTTTTTCTATAAAAGATTTTGTGTGAAAGCGCCAAAACATAAAAATAAACGTGGCATCGCTGTATTCGTACTGACCCGGAGAGTTAAACTGCCTTATCAGTTTTTATACACGCAGAACGGAGAGAAAAAGAAAAACAAAAAAAACAATTCCTTAATTGCTGTTTTTTTGTTCATTGCGCCTCCACAAAAATCAGAATGTCACAAAATGTCATGAGCCCGAAAATGGTAACAATAAAAACGTCAGCTCGTCCCGCAAAAAACAAGCCCTCACATGATTCTGTGGGCCGAAATATGAAAAAAATTATAGCTCTCAAAATAACGATGCATAAACTTTGTATAAAAAAAAAAAATAAATAATCATCATCATCATTAAGTGTGTGACAGAAGCTAAACATAAAAAAAAAAGGATATATATCTGGTATTGCTATAATCGCACTGACCCATAGAATAAAGTTGCCTAATCACTTATACCGCACGAAGAACGGTGTAAAAAATAAATAAAACCAATTCTTCACCTGCTGTGGATTTGTTCATTATGCCTCCCAAAGATCACAGTAAGGCTTGGCGCACACTTATCCTGCGCTTTCATTGAGGTTTCCATGTAAATCTCTGAAATACGTGATTCAGACAGAACTAACGGCGGAAGATTCCCTATAATGAGGCAGATGGAGGCACTGTGAACACCATAGGACCTGTGATCCGGCGGTGTCAACGGCCATTCTAAGCTGAATATGCATGCCCTCGTCAGATCGCAGACGCTAAGCAGCTTGAGGCCGTGCCAGTACCGGCATGGGAGACTGGCTGGGAATCCCTGGTCCTGTTGACATTATTTCTACAGATGACTACCCATTCCTGCTACTACATGTGGGGACAAATGACACCACAAGAAACGACCTGGAAACCATCTGCAGAGACTTTGAAGACTTAGGAAAGAAAGTGAAAGAACTGGGAGCGCAGGTGGTCTTCTCTTCCATCCTCCCAGTGGATGGCCATGGAGCAAGGAGGTGGAATAAGATTCTGCAGGTGAACAACTGGCTACGTCGATGGTGCCATCAGCAACGATTTGGATTTCTGGATCACAGAGTGAACTACTTATACGATGGACTACTTGCTAGAGATGGGGTGCACCTTACGAAGACTGGAAAGCATGTATTTGGAAGTCGCCTTGCTACACTTGTAAGGAGAGCTTTAAACTAGAACAACATGGGAAGGGAAGCAAAAGACCAGAAAAAGCCATACACCTGACAAATGCTATTGAGAACTCTGCTATTAGAAGTGGAAAGGAAGAACAAAGACGAAAGAATCTAATTAATAAAAATATTGGAGAAAGAGAAACCAATCACAAACTAAAATGTTTCTATACTAATGCACAAAGCATGGGCAACAAACAAGGAGAATTGGAACTACTAACACAGGAAAAGAAATATGATGTCATTGGAATCACTGAAACTTGGTGGGACAATACACATGATTGGAATACAAGACTAGAAGGATACAACTTATTTGCAAGAAACAGACTTGATAAACGAGGAGGGGGTGTCGCATTGTATGTTAGAAACACGTATATCTGCACAGAGATTGAAGCTTCAGAGACTGGGAGTTCTGTGGAAACTGTTTGGGTAAGAATACAAGGACAGAACAATAGAAAGGACACCATTGTAGGCATTTACTACAGGCCGCCTGTGCAAGCTGAAGATATGGATGAACTCTTTATGCATCAAATGGCCAAGTTCTCCAAAAAATATGACAGTTGTCATGGGAGATTTCAACTATCCAGACATTTGTTGGGAATCTCTCTCAGGCAAAACTAACAGGTCAAGGAAATTCTTATCCTCTCTTGCTGACAACTTTATCTTCCAAAAGGTAAGGGAGAAAACAAGGGGAACTGCTACCTTGGATCTAATCCTTATAAACAGGGAGGAAATGGTTGAGGAGGTAAAAGTGGCTGGGACCCTAGGAGGTAGCGACCATGCTATTTTAGAATTTTGGATAACTAGAGGCGGAAGACCTGTGAAGACTCAGACGTCAAGGTTAGATTTCAGAAAGGCAGATTTTAAGGGATTCAGAAAGAGAATTGGAGGGATCCAATGGCTGGATATCCTAAAAGACAAAAATGTCCAGGAGGGATGGGAAATCTTGAAAAATGAAATTCTCAAAGTTGTTAACAATTCCGAAAAGAGGGAAGAATAGGAAGCATTTAAGGAAACCAGGATGGATGAACACAGAACTTAAGCACATGCTAAAAAGGAAAAAAAAAATGTTTATAAAATGGAAAGAGGGTGGCATATCTAAAGAAGAATATAATGCTGTCTGCAGAACCTGCAGGGCACAAATCAGATTATCTAAAGCTGAAAATGAATTGAGGCTTGCAAGAGATGTCAAAAGCAATAATAAAGGATTTTGGGGATATGTCAAAAGTAAAAGAAAAGTCAAAGATGCTATAGGATTTTTACAGGATGAAAATGATGAAATGGTAAGACAGGATGTTGAGAAGGCTGAACTTTTAAATTCCTATTTTGCATCTGTTTTCTCTCAGAAAGGAAATGTAACATCAACTGTTATTCACTGTCCTATTAAGGGAATAGAAGAATCCAGGATATCTATAAACAGAAAGATAGTGAGGAAACACTTAGCTAACCTAAATGAATTCAAGTCTCCAGGTCCAGATGAATTACACCCCAGAGTACTGAAGGAGATAGCAGAAGAAATTTTTGAACCCCTCTCCATAATCTTTGAAAATTCTTGGAGAACAGGAGAAGTGCCAGAAGACTGGAGAAGAGCAAATGTTGTTCCTATCTTCAAAAAGGGGAAGAAGGTGGACCCAGGCAACTATAGGCCAGTGAGTCTGACTTCTATACCAGGAAAGATCTTTGAACACAGTATTAAACAACATGTATGTCAATACCTGGATAAGAATGAAGTGATTAAACAGAGTCAGCATGGGTTTGTAACTAATAAGTCATGTCAGACTAACTTAATTTCCTTCTATGACGGTATCACTGATTGGGTGGATCAAGGAAATGCTGTAGATATAGTATATCTTGACTTCAGCAACGCATTTGACAAAGTCTCTCATACAATCCTTATTGAAAAAATGACTAAGTATGGAATGGACAAGGCAACTGTTAGGTGGATTCATAACTGGCTTAGTGATCGGACCCAAAGAGTGGTCGTAAATGGCTGCACATCCAGTTGGAAGAATGTCTCAAGTGGGGTACCACAGGGCTCTGTCCTGGGCCCTGTATTGTTCAACATCTTTATCAACGATTTAGATGAAGGAATTGAGGGTAAACTGATTAAATTTGCTGATGACACAAAGCTAGGAGGGATAGCTAATACTAGAGAAGAGAGAGAGAGGATTCAAAAAGATTTAAATAAACTGGAGAAGTGGGCAGCAACTAACAGAATGGTTTTTAACAGGGAGAAATGCAAAGTACTACATCTGGGCAATAAAAATGAAAAAAGCATATACAGAATGGGAGGAATAGGGCTAAGTGACAGCACATGTGAAAAAGACTTGGGTATACTAATAGATCACAGACTGAATATGAGTCAACAGTGTGATGCAGCAGCAAAAAAGGCAAATGCAATTCTAGGATGTATTAACAGAAGCATACAGTCTAGATCACGTGAAGTCATTATTTCCCTCTACTCCTCTTTGGTGAGACCTCATCTGGAATATTGTGTCCAGTTTTGGGCACCACATTTTAAAAAAGACATCAACAAACTGGAGCAAGTTCAGAAAAGAGCGATCAGAATGGTGACCGGTCTGCAAACCCTGTCTTATGAGGAAAGGTTGCAGGATTTGGGAATGTTTAGTTTGCAAAAGAGAAGACTGAGAGGAGACTTAATAGCTGTCTACAAATATCTAAAGGGCTGTCACATTGTAGAAGGATCAACTTTATTCTCATTTGCACAAGGAAAGACTAGAAGCAATGGGATGAAACTGAATGGGAGGAGACACAGATTAGATATTAGAAAAAACTTTTTGACAGTTAGAGTGATCAATGAGTGGAACAGGCTGCCACGAGAAGTGGTGAGTTCTCCTTCAATGGAAGTCTTCAAACAGAGGCTGGACAGACATCTGACTGGGATGATTTAGCGAATCCTGCTTTGAGCAGGGGGTTGGACCAGATGGCCCAGGAGGTCCCTTCCAACTCTACGATTCTATGATTCTTTTTCGGCGTGCATAAAAACGCAGTCCACCATAGTTTTGTGCACCACAGAAAGTAAGGATTACGCTGAACAGAAGCCAGACAGAGTGCAAAGTAACTGCTGCCTCATTATAGTGAATGGATCCCTCAGGGGTTGCATCTGTCATGTAGCTCGGAGATTTACAGTATATGGAAACCCACAAACGTTATGAAAAATGTTCCCAATAAAAACTTCAATTCAATCCACAAAAAAAAGCTCCCACTCAGATCTGTCATCTGTTAGCAGAAATATAGGGGCTTCCATGATAATGATAGCACAAAAACTCTGGAAAAAGCCAGAAGAAATTCAGCAAATTCTGCGCTCCCAAATCCAAATGCCCCCTCGCTTCTGAGCCCCAGTGTGCATGAACCACCTTTATCATTCACATTTAGCAGCGGTATAATTTCCAAAATGGGGTCACTTGGGGAGAAAGGGGGATTCTGCTCTCTAGCACTACGGGAGCTCTGTATATGGAGTCTGCAAATTATTCTAGGAAAATCTGCATACCAGGAGGCAAATACCACTCCATCCCTATTGAGGCTGTCCGTATGGCTAAGCAGTACTGTACCGTTACATATGATGTATTTCTATATTCAGCAGAAATTGTGGGACACATTCTGGTGCCAATTTTACCCACTTCTTGTGTGGAAATGTTTAACCCCTTTATGACATTGGACGTACTATCCCGTCCATGTACCCTGGGTCTTAATGACCATGGACGGGATAGTATGTCATATGAGATCAGCTGCGTGGCTGATCGCGGCCGGATGTCAGCTAATTCTCACAGCTGACACCCGGCACTTTAAAAGCCCGGAACACTGCGATTCAAACATGTGACAGCCCCTCTGCCTTTGGATTGGAGACCCCGCAGCATGAAGCGGGATCCCGATCGCTCCCATGGTAACCCGATGTCGTCATGACGACATCCGGGTTACCAAAGTTCAGAGACTTCCTGTCATGCCCAGTGCATGTCAGGAAGTCTGAGATCAGTGAGCACAGAGTGAACAAAACCATGCAAGAAATAAAACGCTATCCAAGTTACATGAAATACTAGTGCACCCCTTCTGAGGAAGATTTCTATCGAAACACGCGGCAAGTGGTACACTGGTTGGTCTACTTTAGGTAAATATGATCATGTGTGGCTTGTGATTTTAACTATGATTATTTTACATTGATTATGATGTGCACCTTCCATTACTGGCCCTCTCTTTACATTTTTATATCATTACTTATGTAGTGCACTTTTCTCACTGGGAGCAGAAAGTTCTTTTCCCTTATGAGAGAGGTCTAGTAATGGAAGCATCAGTAATGTTTGCAATTAAATTTTGTACTATATATCTTGACCATGTGAGCATGACTATATAGTTATCCATTTATACACTGGCACTATGGGATTTGTGGATTATTATATTTTCGCTTGTGTTTTTGATGCATAATCATTGCAGTGTAAATTATATTACTATTTACTCATTGCACTAGTATTTCATGTAACTTGGATAGCGTTTTATTTCTTGCAGTTTTGTTCATATAATACTTGGTGCCATCTACTCAAAGAAAATTTCATTGCCACCAGTACTTTTGTCCATCCAGTGTTTTGCTGTTTTCCAGTTTCTGTATGGTTTACCTTATCTCCTTATATTTATTTTTACCTTTTATCAATAAAGTTCACTTCTTTGTACTGAGTCTTTGGAGGACCTTTCTTGTGTGACTATGCTTTGTTCCGCAAAAAACAATCCGCCATATAGCGCCATCACCGGAAAAATAAAAAAGTTATAGCTCTCAGAATAAAGCTATGCAAAAGTAATAATTTTTTCTATAAAAGAGCTTTTTTTTCTTGTATAAAAGCATCAAAACATTAAAAAAATTATAGAAATGAGGTATTGCTGTCATCGTACTGACCCAAAGAATAAAACGGCTTTATCAAATTTTACCACACACAGAATGGTATAAACGCCCCCCCACCAAAAGACATTCATGAATTGCCGTTTTTTGCTCATTCTGTCTCACAAAAATCAGAATAAAAAACGATTAAAAAATGTCATGTGCCCAATAATGGTACCAATAAAAACGACAAGTCGTCCCGCAAAAAAACAGGCCTCACATGACTGTGGGCCAAAATATGGAAAAATGTGGTGATGCAAAAAACATTTTTTGGAATAAAAAGCGTCTTTTAGTGTGTGACAGCTGCCAAACATAAAAAAAACGCTATAAATAATGAATCAAACACCCCTTTATCACCTAATCAAATTTATTTATTTCCATTTTCCCGTTAGGGTTGGGGTTAGGGTCAAAGTTAGGGTTAGGTTTATGGTTAGATTTGGGATTAGGGTTAGGTGTGTTGAGGGACTTCCACTGTTTAAGCACATCAGGGGCTCTCCAAACGCGATATATGTCTGATCTCAATTCCAACCAATTCTGCATTGCCATGCACCCAAACAGTGGTTTACCCCCAAATATGGGGTATCAGCATACTCAGGACAAACTGAACAACTTTTAGGGTCCAATTTCTCCTGCTACACTTGGGAAAATAAAAAATTGGGGGCAAAAAGATCATTTGTGAAAGAAAATAAAAAAATTTTATTTTTATGGCTCTACATTATAAAGTTCTGTGAAGCACTTGGGGGTTCAAAGTGCTCATCACACATCCAGATAAGTTCCTTAGGGGTTTACTTTCCAAAACGGGGTCACTTGTGGGGGGTTTCCACTGTTTAGGCACATCAGAGGCTCTCCAAACGCGACATGGCGTCCGATTTCAATGCCAGACAATTTTGCATTGAAAAGTCAAAAGGCGCTCCTTCCCTTCCGAGCTCTGCCGTGCACCCAAACTGTGGCTTACCTGCATATATGGGGTATCAGCGTACTCAGGACAAATTATACAACTTTTGGGGTCTAATTGCTCCTGTGACCCTTGGTAAAATTAAACAAATTAGACCTGAAGTAATTTTTTGTGAAAAAAAAGTTTTATTTTTTTAAAACATTCCAAAGATTCCTGTGACACCTTAAGGGTTAAACTTCTTGAATGTGGTTTTGAGCACCTTCAGGGGTGCGTGTAGTTTTTAGAATGGTGTCACTTTTGGGTATTTTCTATCATATAGACACCTCAAAGTGACTTCAAATGTGACGTGGTCCCAAAAAAAAAAGAAAAAAGTGTTGTAAAAATGAGAAGTCGCTAGTCAACTTTTAACTCCTATAACTTCATAACAAAAAAAAAAAAAAAAAAAAAATTGGTCCCAAAATTGTGCTGATGTAAAGTAGACATGTGGGAAATGTTATTTATTAACTATTGTGTGTGACATATTTCTCGGTTTTAAGAGCATGAAAATTCAAAGTTTGAAAATTGCGAAATACTCCGAATTGTCGCCAAATTTGTTTTTTTTCCACAAATAAACTTGTCATATGAAATTTTTGTGGTAAAAATGTAATTCTTTTGCTTCACTGCCCAATGGTATAAAATGCTGTGACACACCCTTGGTATCAATATGATCATTACACCTAGATTAAGTTGAGGTGTAGTTTGTAAATTGGGGTTACTTATGGGGAGTTCTACTGTTCTGGCACCTCAGGGGCTCTCCCAGTGGGTCATGGCACTCTCAAACCATAATAGTAAAATCTGCATTATAATATGACACTCCTTCCCTTTTGAGCTTTGCACTGTGCCTCAAAACTAGTTTTCACCCACACATGGGGTATTGGCTCTCAGGAGAAATTGCACAACAAATTCTGGGGTCAATTTTCTCCAGTTACCCTTGATAAAACAAAAAATTTAAATTTTTTTGGGAAAAAATGTGTTTTTATTTAAAGAGTTTCTTAGCTCTGTTATAAACTTCTGTAAAGCACCTGGTTGTTCAAGATGCTCACGCCACCTCTAGATAAGTTCCTTGAGGGGACTAGTTTCCAATATGGGTTCACTTGTGGGGGGGGGGTTCCATTGTTTAGTCACATCAGGGGCCCTTCAAAAGTGACATGACATCCGTTTCAATTCCAGCCAATTTGTGTTCAAAAAAGTCAAACTTTTCTCCTTCCCTTCCACCCAAACAGTTGTCTTCCTCCACACAGGAGAAATTGCGCAATTTTTGAGGTCCATTTTCTCCTGCTTTGTTTCAATAAAAAAATTGGTGCTAAAAGGTGCTTTGAGGGAAAAAGTGATTTTTAATTTTCACGGCTCTACGTTATAAGCTTCTGTGAAGCACCTGAGGGTGCAAGGTGCTTACCATACATCTAAATATGTTCCTTGAGGGGTCACATATGGAGGGTTTCCATTGTTTAGGCAAATGAGGGACTCTCCAAACGCGACATGGCGTCCAATCTCAATTCCAGCCAAACTTGCATTGAAAAAGTACAATACAAAATAATATTGTGGTACCGTGTTAGCCAGAAAAATTGTTGTAAATACTTAGGTCCCCAAAAAATGAGAAAGGTATTCAAAGAGTGATACCTTTATTGGCTATCCAGAGAAATTATATTTGCAAACTTTCAGGGCTCTGAAGGCCCATTCATCAAGCTACATTACAAGTGAATGACTGAGAAGAGACTGCAACATTTAAATAGGAATTACAACAGGACATCAGGTGATGCTAGCTAGAGACAGGCCGCGTCATTTTTTTTTTTTTTTTCTTTGGGGGGGGGGGGGGGGTCTCCCCTACAATAACCAGTAAAGACTAATTAAACAGATGTGAGCTGATATTAAATAGCCTGGGAACTTATGGCTATTGGCCCCTTCCCAGATTATCAGACCCCGGCTGTTGGCTTTCCTTTAGCTGGTTATGAAAATAAAGGGGGATCCAACGCCATTTTTTAAAATTATTAAAAACACAGTAAAATACACCTGCACTTCACTAAAGTTCAGGGTCAGAACTTCACACCTAGTGTGCTGTACCAAACCCCAAAAATGGACTTCAAACAGGAAGTGTATCGACACGCCTAATAAAGGTTGCGTCACATGATCGCGGGTCACCGGTTCGTTGGCATGACAGAGGTCGGCGCTCATAGCAAGTCAGTAATTCTACTACATAGAGGTGATGAGCAGATCGCCTCTATGCAGCAGAAACAATCGGGTTATGGTAGCTTCTAGTCTCCCATGGAGACTTAAAATACATGCCAAAAAAAAAAAAAAAAAGTCTTAAAAATATTTACAAAAATATAAGTTAATCACCCTCCTTTCGCCCCATTCAAAAGAAAACAAAAAAAACAAATATATGGTAATGCAGAGTTCAGAATCAATAAAGAAAAAAGACCAACCTCATCACTAAACGGCGTAGCGCGAAACAAGTCAAAACGCCGGCATTACTTATTTTGGTCGCCACGACATTGCATTAAAATGCAATAATGGGCGATCAAAAAATCAAATGCACCAAAATGGTATCAATAACGTCAGCTCAGTGCGCAAAAAAAAAAAAAAAAAAATCGTAGTTACTTACTGATAACTATTTCTCTGATCCCATGACGGCACCACGGAGAGGGAACCGCCCTCAGGGACAGGAAACCTACAGATGAAAAAGGCGGTACCTCTCTCCCACATCAGTTGATTTACAGAGCATTACACAGAACTTTCAGCTGCAACTCAAATGGTTATAACAATCCAAAATTAATCAAATTAAGCTTAATAGAGGCACCGTGTGGCTAAGTACTAAAGCTAACTAACTCACTCTAATGTGCACACCTGTGTGTGAAAGGGAGGGGATGTACGGATGCCGTCATGGGATCAGAGAAATACAGTTATCGGTAAGTAACTATTATTTTCTCTTTCCCCCATGACAGCACCACGGAGAGAATTACAAAGATTGTACATCTAGGGAGGGACCACCGCCTCCAGAACCCTTTTCCCAAAGGCGAGATCTGAAGAGGAGGTCAAGCCTAGATGGTAATGTTAGAAAAATGTAGAGGGGGAAGACCAAGTGGCAGCTCTACATATTTGGTCTATTGAAGCGCCAGATTTCTCCACCCAGGATGATGCCACTGCCCTGGTTGAATGGGCCCTTACGTCCGGGATGGCTGCCCTGCAGGAGGAGTAGGATAGGGTGATGGCCTCTCTTATCCATCTCGCCAGCATGGCCTTCGATGCTTTTTGACCTTTTCGAGGACCCTGAAAACAGACAAACAGAGCCCTATCCTTCCTAAACTCCCTCGTGGTTGTCAAGTATTGGACCAGGCACCTTTTTACATCTAAAGTGTGTAATACCTCCTCTGTTTGTTCTTGTGTTTGGGACAAAAGGAGGGTAGGGAGATTTCCTGGGTCCTATGAAATTGTGATACCTTAGGGAGATATGCTGGGTCGGTTCTAAGAATTACCCCATCATCCAGTACTTGCGTGAAGGGTGAGTGGGCAAACAAAGCTTGCATATTACTAATACGGCGGGCAGAAGTTAAGGCTACGAGGAGGGAGGTCTTAAGGGACAATATTTTTAAGGGAACCTCCGCTAAAGGTTTGCAGGGAGATTTGGTTAGTGCGTTTAGCACTAGGTTTAGATCCGGGGGGGGGGGGGGGGGGGGAATCGGCCTGGATCTACTTAAGGCTCTAAAGAATCTCATAGCCCATCTATTTTTTGCTAGGTCATGGTTATACAAAGCTTCCAAGGCCGTTACTTGTACTTTTAAAGGTGCTGGTAGCTAACCCCTTTTTCAAACCCCTCTGTAGGAATTCCAGAATTTTGTCTATTGGGATTTCTCCCGTTGGGTCGGAGCCTGACACTGACATGAGTTTTTTTCCACACTTTATCATATACCCAGCGGTGCACCGCGCCTCCCTTTCTTCAAGGGAGCTGTGATCGCGTGCGCACTACCGGCGTTCTGCGCGTCCAGCGTCGGTATCCTGCGCCCTCCTCTCAGCGCTCCCTGTTGCTCACGGCTCCGGTGGCCACCGCCGCCCCTGCTCCGCACCGCCGAGACCTGCGCCCCTCGCGGTGCCTAGGTCTGGCAGGTTCTGGCTTGTGGCTCCCAGTGACCGCCGCCACCTCCACAGGCTGCCTCATCTGGCGCTCGGCAGGGCTCTCCTACTCAGCAGGAGGCAGCCTCCCTTCCCCACCCCCCTTCCTTTTTTTGGGATCAGCAGACTTCGTCCTGCTCTTCACGGCCCTCCCCACTCACCCTCAAGGCCTGCCGACCCCGGTGGTGGTGCTTCGGGGGGGAAGCCCGTCCAAGGCCTCGACCCAGCCGAGGCAGGGAGCCCTGCTGCCTATTACCGGACTGGATCGGTCCCCGGAATCCCACGTCGACTGCAGGTACGTGCTGTAGGTTCCCCCTCAGGGACAGGAAACCAACTGATGTGGGAGAGGTACTGCCTTTTTCATCTGTAGGTTTCCTGTCCCTGAGGGCAGATCCCTCTCTCTCCGTGGTGCAGTCATGGGGGGGGGGGAAGAGAAATAAGCCCTCATCCAACCAGAGATCACGAAAAATGGAGATGCTATGGGTCTCGAAAAATGGCACATTTTTGTTAACAAGCTTTGGATTTGCAATGAATCATTATGGCAGGTTGGTTTTAGCATTTGGTGAACATGGTAAATAAAAAAAAATAAAAAAAAAAAAATCCAAAAAATGCCCCATTTTTGAGTACATATGGTAGAACCAATGGTGTCGTTCAAAAGTACAACTTGTCCTGCAAAAAACAAGCCCTCAAACGGCCATATTGATGGAAAAATTTAAGTTACGGCTCTGGGAAGGAGCAAAAACAAATGCAAAACGAAAAAGGGCAGGGGTTAAACATGTGGTGTTCAAGTGAATGGTTCTGAGCATGTGTCAGTGTGTCCACAGATCATGTGTCCCACACATAGACATGTCCGTCTTTTTATCGTCAGCACGGACCGCAAATCTTTCTGCACACGTGCACATGGATGATACACTGGGATGTAGTCTGTGTGATGTCTCGGCGCCTGAGAAGCAGCGGTACAGTTAGGCTAGGTTCACATTGCATTAATGCAGTACGTTCAACGCATAGCGTTGACGGACTGCGTTAACGCTACTCCTTAACGTGATCACGTTATGCGATCCTGCTAGCGCAGATGCTTCATCTGCGCTAGCAGTGACAGACTGCAGAACACGTCCGAGGGTCCGTCACAGAATGATGGCACATCGCTAACGCATGCCGATTATGACATGCGCTAGCGATGTGCTCGTCTATAGCAGTGTATCTGTTAATGCCGCTATGTAACGAATGCGTTACAATGTACCCCCTTAACGCAATGTGAACCCAGCCTAAGTGCTATTCCTCAGCGCCGGGTGCTGAAGACAGCTCTCATCATTCTCCCCTGCTTGCCGGCGATCAACTGCCGTTAATAAGTGACAGCAGAATCGGCTGATGGGAGTATTCATCAGCCGACTCCTGCCCTGTAAATAATTTTAAAAATCCGGCATTATCTTCTCTAACCAGCCAGGCAAAACTCACAGCTGAGTGCTGCAACCATCAGCAAGACTGGTTATTAAGAATAGAAGGGTCCCCATGCGGTAAAAAAAAAAAAAAAAAAAAAAAAGCGTGAGGTCCCCTCCAATTTTAACAACCAGCCTTGCTAAAGCAGACTGATGGGGGTTGGTATTCTCGGGCTGGTAAGGTGCCATGGATATAGGCCCCTCACTCACAGCCTAAAAATTAGCAGCCTGTAGCTGCCCAGAAAAGGCACATATATTGGATGCGGCAATTCTGGCGCTTTGCCCGACTCATCCCACTTGCCCTGTAGCGGTGGCAAGTGAGGTTGATGACACGTTTGTATTGTCAGGCGACATCAAGCCCATGGCTTAGGAATGGAGAGGTGTGTACAAGATGCTTATCCATTACTAATCCTATAGTTACACAGTGAAGACACAGCCAGAATAAAGTCTTATTAAAAATAAAATAAGACCGGTTTCCATTTCTACTTAAAAATAACAGCTATGCTCACCTAATGCTCAATTCCACCAAAACCCTCGTCTCCTGTAAAATTAAAAAAAAATAAATAAAAATCCCTTACCTATCCTTCGTTTTGTCCTACGCCGTAATCCATGTCTGGGGGATAAATAGTTTTCAACCTGGACTGTGCCAAAATGCGACCGTCCAGGCTGAGAACCACTGGTGACTGAGCTTCTGCGAGCACAGCCTCAGTGACTAGCGGTGACATTGTGGTTACCGCTGGTCAGTGAGGCTGTGTTCCCAGCAGGGCTGAACTGCAGTGACCTCAGCACTGTGGAAACTTGGAAAGAGCCAGTGATGAGGTCACCACAGCTCAAGCTCAGTGTCTTAACAGATCACCATGAGAATTTTGTTGGGTTGAAAATTACTTTTAAAAGGTACTGTGCAAAGCTCAGAAGCACAATATTGGAGTTCTGGAATTTGCTGGAATGGTTTGAGGGTGCCAAGTCACATTGGCAGAGCCCCCGAGTTGCCAGAAAAGCAGAATTGTTGGACGTGGCAATACCCCATATGTGGCTGTACAGTACTGCTTAGTCACACGGCGAGACTCAGAAGGAAACAAGAGCCATTTGGCTCCCGGAGCACAGATTTTTGTAGGACTCCATATACAGAGCCCCTAAGTGACAGAAGAACAGAAACCTCAAGTGACCCCATTTTGGGACTTAGATCTCTCTGGAAATGTATCTACAGGTGTAGTGATTATTTGACCGTTTTCTAGAAACAAGCAGCAGTGGATGAGTGAAAACTGCAAATCTACCGTTGTAGTGCCATGTACATTATGTCCAGCTCGTGCTTCTGGAGACAGACCCCATAAATTAAGCAGATCGTCATCGCTACAGAAAATGCCAAACATGTGGATGGTGAATTTGGTTTAGGCACGCTGTGGGGCTCAGGAGGAAGGGAATTTTTTAAGAACAGATTTTGCTATATTTCTGGGGTGGGAAGGTATGGTGCCTTTCCAGAGCCTTTTTGCTACTAGTAAATTTAAGGATAAAATATTTGATAGAGTCCCAGTTTCTCAGTCTAAGCATAATTTCAGCATGAAGACAGAAGGCTGGCATCAGTCCAGAGGCTCCTACTGAAGAACAGGGAGAAGCTACTAATGCGGAGAGCCCACCATGGAGGGAAGCGGCGTCACATCAGGAATTCTGCATGATTGCATAAGATGCACAGGTTAGCTGTTGGCCGTTGTCAGCCACGGACCACTTTACAGAGAGGTGTTCATCCCGGATTGCTTGACAAAGGGAACAGAAGGCAGAGAGCCCCCCCCCTCGATCCCTCCAAGTGCATATTTATATAAAAAAAATTCCAAGTACAGTGACTGTTGGGATAAGGGGCGAGTTGCTCATTTTTTTTTTTTTTTTTTTTTTTTTTCTTTTACCAATACCATTCTGGAGTACATGTGATCTTTATTTATCCCGTCCTTTTGCGATATTGTGACAATCCAGAAAAGGGAAAAAAAAAAAAAAAAAAAAAACCACACCAAAAACAATTCTGGCGTTTCTTTGTTACGCCGTTTACAGATAGGAGTAATTTTATATTTTTATAGGTCAGACTTGTACGAACGTAGCGATACAAAATATTTGTATTTGTTTTATTGTATGGCAGTGTCAAATGCCTCTGTCAAAGATGGACAGTGGGATTCAATCGGTTAACAGCAGACCTCTGCTCCATCGCGGCTGTTACAGGCACAGACGATTAATCAGGGGCACAACTTGACGTACAAGTACGTTAAAATTTGCGGAGGGTTTTAAAAAAAAAAAAAAAAAAAAAAAAAAAAACCCCCACAAAACACGACTGGTCACAGGACAAAAAAAAAAAAAAAAATTATTGCTTAGTTACTCACCGATAACGGTGTTTCTCGGAACCCATGACAGTACCACGGAGAGAGGGGGTCCGCCCATCAAGGACAGGAACTACAGATAAAAAGGCGGCACCTCTCCTCCGCCCCCAGTTGGTTACAGAGCATCAGAGGGTCTCCCGGTTAGTTAACAAAAGTATATACATAACATTATAATATTGCATATTATGGAGAAGCACCGTGTCTAACAAAAACACTTTACACAGTAACTCGTGCTCACCGCACACGTGAAAGGGGGGGGTTCATGGGTTCCGAGAAACACCGTTATTGGTGAGTAACTAAGCTATTCTCTCTCACCCATGACAGCACCACGGAGAGAATTTCAGAGATTGGTAGTTTAGGGAAGGACCACCACCTGAAGGACCCCTCTCCCAAAGGTCAGGTCAGACGTAGAGGCTAGATCTAAGCAATAGTAAAATTACACACATGGGTAACTGCTATCCAAAGCAGGAGCCATATTGCACTAGTGCCCGAATAACCAAATGCACATACAAATGTGAAGCAATTACAATTAATAATCAAGGAATGGCATGTAGTTTATTACACCTAACCTGATGGCCAAAAGAGAACAGCGCAAGTGCTACTGAACTCACAGTGCTTTCCACAATGGATGTATACATGGCCACTCCGTGATCACATATTAGTTACTGAAAGAGCCAAGAACATGAGCGCTAAATTGTAAAGCAAATGCACAAACATGCTAACGATACGGTAAGGGCACTTACAAGATGTGAGTGAAGGCGCTGGCTTCCCACTCGCCCCAACGCGCGTTTCGCTTCTTCGTCAGGAGCGAAACGCGCGTTGGGGCGAGTGGGAAGCCAGCGCCTTCACTCACATCTTGTAAGTGCCCTTACCGTATCGTTAGCATGTTTGTGCATTTGCTTTACAATTTAGCGCTATGTTCTTGGCTCTTTCAGTAACTAATATGTGATCACGGAGTGGCCATGTATACATCCATTGTGGAAAGCACTGTGAGTTCAGTAGCACTTGCGCTGTTCTTTTTTGGCCATCAGGTTAGGTGTAATAAACTACATGCCATTCCTTGATTATTAATTGTAATTGCCTCACATTTGTATGTGCATTTGGTTATTCGGGCACTAGTGCAATATGGCTCCTGCTTTGGATAGCAGTTACCCATGTCTGTAATTTTATTTTTGTATTTAATAAAATTGGTAATTTTGGGCAATTTATACTTATTTTTGTTGTTTATGGATTCTATCTTGAGTTTTTGCCGTTGTTATTATCTACTGGGTTTGTGCTGTTTATCTAAGCAATAGTGCCTGAAAAAGGTAAGTGTTGACCAGGTTGTCGCCTTACAGATCTGCTCTATTGATAACGCTGATCTTTCTGCCCATGAGGTCACCATTGCCCTTGTAGAGTGAGCTTTTAAACCCTCCGGGATGGCATTCTCACTGGATGAATACGCCAGGGCAATCGCATCCCGTATCCACCTTGCTAAGGTACTCTAGGATGCCTTGAGTCCCTTCCGAGGTCCCTGGAAACACACAAAGAGACCCTTCCTTCTTACATCCCTTGGTGGCCTCTAAGTACTGAACTAGGCACCTCTTCACATCCAGGTTGTGAAATTTCTCCTCTCCCCTATTCCTAGGGTTTGGGCAGAAGGAAGGACCACTTCTTGGGACCTATGGAAGTGTGTCGACACCTTAGGTAGGTATGCTGGGTCAGGTTTTAATGACCATCGTCTAGGATTTTAGTGAACGGGGGTATTGCTGACAAAGCTTGAATATTGCTCTCTGCGAGCGGATGTTAGGGCCACTAAAAGTATAGTCTTTAATGATAGTGTTTTTAGGGGTGCTGACTGGATGGGCTCGAATGGGGGCAGTTAATGCAGACAACACTAGGTTTAGATCCCATGATGGTATTTTCTGGGTGGTTATTGGTCTAGACCTGGCTGCAGCCCTCAAACCGTGCCACCCAAGGGTTGCCTGCCACATCCTGGTTATAAAGGGCACCTAGAGCCGCTATCTGTACCTTCAATGTATTAGTTGCCAGCCCTGCTCTAACCCTCTTTGCAGGAATTCAAGAATTTTGTCAATTTGTACTCCAACCTGAACCCTTACCCCGGAGCTGGATAGAAATTTCCTCCAAGTTCTACCATAGGCCCTGGTTATGATCGGTTTCCTACTCTTTTGTAGCGTGGAAACCAGGTTTTCTGAGAACCCCCTCAGCAGTCCCCTTTCAAATAACATGCTGTTAAATGGAGGTTCACTGCCCGAGGGTGTAACACGGGACTTTGGGACAGAAGGTCGGGGAGATCTGGTAGAACCCAGGGGGTCGGTTATTGACAGTACTCTCAGCCAGGAAAACAAAGTTCTTTTTGGCCAAAACGGGGCTATTAGTATCATTCGTGCCCTGTCTTCTCTGACTTTCCTTATGACTGCCGGAATGAGAATGGGCGGCGGAAAGGCATATATTAGGCCCTGCGTCCATGGAAGCATAAACGCATCCAGGGTCCGGGGATTCCCCCTGGGGTCTAGGGAACAAAATGCTTCCACTTGTTTGATTGTGGTCGGCAAACAGATCCATGTCCGGGGTTCCCCACATTTCTACAATCTTCCGAAAAATGGACTGTTTTAGAACCCACTCCCCTTGATGTAGCTGGGTGCGACTTAGATAGTCTGCTGTCTGGTTTTCTGCTCCCCATATGTGTAGTGCAGATAGGGATAGTAGGTTTTTCTCGGCTAGCATGAATATTTCAGAGGATGTGTTCATTAGTGTTCGGGACCTGGTTCCCCCCTGATGATTTATGTAGGCCACCGTCACTCGATTGTCCGAAAATATTCAGACATGATGTCCCTTTAATACCGGTAGAAAGTGTGTTAGGACGTAGCCTACTTCCAGCAGTTCCTTTTGGTTCGAGGAGGCTCCTAGTTCCTGACCTCCCCATTCCCCCTGAGCCACCCTGTTCATGTGTGCTCCACATCCCTTGGGACTGGAATCCGTGGTGATTATGTGTGTGACTTCTCACCCAGGGAATCCCTTTGGATAGGTTGTCTGTTTCCCCACCAAACTAGGGAACGAATAGTTTTGGAGTCTAGTGTAACGTAACCTTCCAAGTGACCTCTTAATGTTGACTGGTTGGCTAAAACATCCCATTGGAGATCTCTCGTATGTAGCTGCGCCCACTGGACCGCCGGCAGGCGGAGAGGGACCCCAATAGTGACATTGCTTTTCTTAGCATCATGGAAGGGTTCTGCGTTGCTCTTGTAGTCCAGTCAAAATACGGTTTGACCCGGAACAAATTCCAAGAAAGCGTTTTAGGATTTTTTTTTATTACTATTATATGTGGGGAACAACATATTAAAAGTTTTCCAAAAATTGATCACCACAAAAGGTCCTAACTATGACGTCATAAGACGATGACAGCCATCGCACTAAAAATAACGACTATTTCCCTATTTCAAAGCTGTAGCTTTAGGTTACAGAAGAGTTTGCATTTTGTTAACTATATATTTTCATATAACAATTTTTATACAAAGTTTTATACTATCTACATTGACAGGCGAGGTCATGACATATGTACATTTCTAGAAATTATAGAATACAGTGCATTTTAAGACCTACTTCATCACTGAATAAGCGTGTCAGGTCAATAGTCACTATTTTCATCAGACACTGCTTCCTCACTCTGTCACAATGCCCTTGACGACATGGTCCGCATACCCGTGAACAGGTAAGTCCGTGTCTTTTGCAAGTGCACCGAAGTGTACTACAACCACGAGAACAACTGCAGTGAATTATTTTCAGAAGTGTTTCTGGCGCGGGTGAAGTATCCATCACTGGAACTAGACTGTTCTGCAATTCCAATCCCCATTCAGTAGTGTCCATGGCCTCACCATTGTCCATCCAAAGCATCACTTGGAGGTAACTCCGAAGGGCATGATACTTCGTTGCAGAGGTCGGTGGCAGTCGTTCAGGTGTAACAAGGATTTTGGCTGAACCAACTTTTTTGCAGAGTAGAATACCTCATTACAGACAGATTGTCTCCAGGTTTGCCCCCGAACAATGCCACCATCGCTTTACACCCAGCGTCTTCAATCTCAGCTCTGTTTGTTAGGTGTGGAAAAGATTTTAGCACAGCTATTTAAGACCGAGTCTCCCTTCAAAACCTTGTGTAGACCGAGTTTTTTTCCGATTCCAAAAACCGCGGAAGAGGTATCGCAACCCGTGAATGCATGAAGGAATAGAAGACTGCTGCAGACATGGTTTCCCAGGAACTTCATAACCTTAATGTCGTATACTGATGTAGGACTCCCTTTATCCAAGTAGAAATAAAGCCTGTTGCCATCGCTGGTTGACGCGTGATGAAGTACCACCACCAAAAGATCTGTATCTTCGCCAATGAGACTAGTACTTTTGTTGGATGACTGACACTGCTGCCTTAATCTCCACATCTGCATCCCCGATTGTATTGTGGCAACCTCTGTCATTCATGCGCAGTGAAGCGAGATTAATAAGAGACTGTTTGTGCTCCACATTCAAAAGGAAGTCCTCCTTTTTCCTGACAAATTTCGTTCCTTCAGCAATGTTCACTTTGTTACTTGTTCGTTTTTTGCGCCGTCGCTGATGGGTAATGTTCTTAGTGTTTGGTCCTCCAATGTAACCATCAAATACTATCGTAGCCTTACTATAGTGCTTTAGTGTGAAAGATGCATAGTCTTCAGCGATTGAACAATATGTCTTTCCTTCTAACCACTTTAGTCGATGGAGAAGAGAACCTCCGTCAAGAACATAATGTTCCACTTCTGGTACATCCTTGAGTAATGCATCATCTGAACTCCGTTCTTTTATAGCAGCCATCAGTTGTGCTTTGTTTGCATAAGAGATGTTTGGCCTCAAAGAGGGATGGTGGGTATGGTGAAAGTTCATAGGCCATCACCTCATCAAGGGAAAGATCAGCAGTTTGAGACACCACAAGAAACCTTTGGAACAAAAGAGCGGGGTCTATTGTTTTGTCCTTAGCAACGTCAATAGCCTCACTGGATGCCAGGGTCTTGGCTTTCATTGATCGCTTGTACTTAACTGAAAACAGTGATTGACCCTCCATTGTTGCCACTATTTCTCTGCCAATGGTGAACAGGTTATGGACTTAACATCCTTATTTGCATTGACACCGGTGACAATGTTGCGAAGAGACACTTCATCAGAGAAAGGTGAAAAGGTCTCGAGTTTATCAGCAATTTTCTCCAGGTCTTCACGATCTCTTCTCGTCCTTGACGTTCTTGTCTCCTTGTGTTGTTCACTGGTGACAAAGCTCTGGCAAGTGAAACACTGCATTGCATCACTGTAGGAAAAGGACACTGGCACAGACAGAGTCCACAGGGCCCTCTGATGTTTGGACATTCCACTTCCTCTGGTGAGTCCTCCTGCAGTTTTTAGGGAGCGCATCAGAGCTTGCTCGATGACTAGGTCGCAACCCAGGCCTGTCCAGTACTGATCAGTCCCGCCTTGCAACATGCAAGCCATTCATAAATCTATGGAAGACTGATGGCATATCATCTTCCAGAGTGGTCATAGACTGGAGGTAAAGGTAGGCGGCCTTCACATAGCTCCCATGCCCAGCAGCTGCAAGAATGGGCAAACATTCGGCTACAGCATGAAGGTGCATCAGCCAGGAACCTGTACGATCGGCCTCGATAAGACCCCTTGCAATTCCAACCATCCGTTGGTAATTCAGCCATAGTTTACTGGTGCAAGAGTGAGCGGATAATCTGTTTCTTTTGGTGGTCAATTTCACTAAAGGTGGTAGAAGTGATGACCGAATTCAAGTCACTCTCCCGTCAGTGTCCGAGCACACAACTGCTAAAGTTCTTGCAACAGGTCTGCAAAACCGGTATGGTCGCAAAGTACTTTGTCTGCAACTTGCTGAGTAAGACACTGATCAAGGAGATGGCCACGAACTGCACACTGAACTGCCTTTCCAGTCATGATGTGTTGCACAGCATTGTCACCGTAAATTGTTCCCAAGATCTTTGATTCCACTCCCATCCATCAACGTTCCTATGGCACCCATAAGATTCAATGTGTGGAAGCTCCCGAGCATCAGGACAACATCTCAAACCGGGCTGTCTTCAGGCACCTCGTGTTTGATTTCTGAAACTTTCTAGTAGAGTGGCTGATTGAATGTAACAACTGCAGCGAATCGGTGTTGATCAGCAAGGTTGAACAGATACTCGAGTAAAGAAGATGCATGACTTATCTCCGGAATACATGTCAATGATGGGCAGGAAGATTACCGAAGACGACCCTGGATGATCACAGTCTTTATGTATCATGTGCATCATTCCATTCCAGCTCTGAGCAGGCTGTTGGAAGCGTAAAGACATCTCCCACAATACATCAACACAATGGTCAATGGCGTCGAGAAATGGCAAGGGCTTGAATTTTATGTTTCGGCAAGTGTTTTGCAAAACGGTATTCCTTTACATCAACACTGCTTTGTTCAACTATCTCCAAGTCCGCAGTCTTCTGTCTGAGAACAGTGCAACTGACCTTCCTTCCTGGAGTCACAGTAGCTACCATCCCCATGCCATGGAAAGTCCCCTTCCCATCTAACATGTTGATATTATGATCGACGTTGTCCGCAGCGAACAGCAGTGCCGTATCCAGTCTGTCTATGCTACCACCGAGTACATCCTGGCCAACAGAAGCGGCAGTGTTTTACTTGAATCGCTGAACTTCCAAATATGATGAACAATATCCCATGGCTGAGAGACTGTCTACAAGAAATAGAGACCTGAAAAGATGGAGCTGGATTGCTAACCCAAGCTGCAATGGAGCTACTACAGCCCTGGGACGTACAGCCTGAACAACTGATTGTCCAATGCTTGCGACCTTCCTATGAATGTCCTTTCCAATGAAGAGGGTTTCAAGCAAGCAAAGCAAACTCAGGGGGAGACAATCTATGGCAGACTGACATTCAAGCGAAGAAGTCTTCGGATATTCATCGGTTGAAGATGGAATCTTAGACTTGATATCGCTCTTGATTAGTTTGGCCGCAGTCTCTATGATGGCTCTCTTCTGGGCTTCTTCATCCGTTTCCTGACTACGGAAATAGTCCCTCAGGATTATTCTGGTCTTTTCACGGAATGTTACAATGTTAGGCGACCCTTCACACTCTGCTATGAATAGCGAATCGCCATACCTCTCCTCTAGCCTATACCTCAGCCATTTTTTACTATAGGCAGCACTGTCTCCTTCTACAAGATACTCTGTCATTTTCTTTGCAATATCTGTGACAGTCAGTTGCTCTTCATTGTTGTCCTCGAGAAATGCACACATTCTCAAGAACGCTTGCTCTTTGTCCATGTTCATCGGCCTCCCAACCTTCCGCGGTTTCTTTGTAGTAGATCCACCACCATGACGCATAGGAATTCCGTAGTTTGTCCGAAAGTTAATGTCACCTGAACGATGATACAGACAGTCTGCAGCATGCAAGTCCTTCCCAAAGTACGCGATTCTCGCTTGAATGGTGATTGCCCAGTCATCATTACGCTGTTTGCAATGTGACAAGATGGACCTTACAAATCCATCCGTTTTAACAAAGCTATAGTCATCAAAATCACTACTAGATCTTGTCTTCACCACTTCATGTCCACAGAACACTGCGTCGTGCAATCATAGGATCCAGTAGAAACCCGTGTACCTCTCTTGGTAGGTGAACGATGAACGGAAGTAGCTTTCTTAAACAAGAAGC
The DNA here is from genome assembly GCF_039654945.1 of Dendrobates tinctorius. Lineage (NCBI taxonomy): Eukaryota > Metazoa > Chordata > Amphibia > Anura > Dendrobatidae > Dendrobates > Dendrobates tinctorius. The sequence continues at coordinate 55,555,196 of NW_027361829.1, forward strand.
AAATAGACTTGCATATATAGTTCATACGACATCTCTTGTGCACCACTGCTCCAGCAGCTACCACAGTGCTAACACCCCTCTCAATACTGGCTTTATTGATCCCTTCAGCTCCTTTCGCACCAATCACCACTCTTTCTCCGTCATCTTCTACTTAATGGCTGCGTAAGGGGCAAGTTTGACTTTCCATCAATCTCAGCTCTGTATAAGATAAATAAATCGTTAATAAATATAATAGTAATTGTAAAAGAAATATGATAGACACGGAAAGGCGAGTCGCATTTAACATTTTACAGCTTTGGCGGCCATATTCTTTGACGTCACAATTGGACCCTTTGTGGTAACCCTATCTTGGTAAACTTTTAGTATGTTTTTCCCTACATGTAATACTACAAAAAAAAAACAAAAAAAAAAAAAAAAAAAACAACACAAACAATAAAACGCTTTCTTGGAATTTGTTCAGGGTAAAGGATTTTTTTTTTTCGTATTTTGACTGGCCTATTGCTACCAGCTGAGCGATCCTCTCCTTTTTGTGGTCTGGCAGGTAACACTCCTGGGTGTTTGAGTCCAGTGTCAGGCCTAGGAACTCCTGGACTTTTTTGGGCTACAGCCTTGATTTTTTTAGGTTTAGGAGCCATCCGCGGTTTTTTAGCGTGCCCATCACTCTGTCCCTCTGTTCCCTGCATCTTTGGGCAGAGTTGCTCGCTATTAAAACGTCATCCAGATATGGGACTATTAGAACATCTTGATCTCTTAGGTGACCCATCATCTCTGCCACTAGTTTCGTGAAGATTCGCAGGGCTACCGAAATCCCAAATGGCAGGGCCCTGTACTGAAATTCCCTTATTTCGCCTTCTATGGAGACCGCAAGTCTGAGGTATTCTCGGGAGTCTTTGTGGATGGGGACGTGATAGTAGGCATCGCTGAGGTCTAATACTACCATGCAGCAACGTGGAAAGAGAATTTTGATGGTCGACTTGATTGACTCCATTTTGACATAATCGTTCAGTCTCTTTTAGATTTATAATTGTCCGGAAGGTACTGTCCGGTTTGGTTATTAGGAAGAGAGGCGAGAAGAATCCTCTGCCTTTCTCCCCCGGGGGAACCGCCTGGAGGACTCTTTTGTTCAACAGGCTTAGGACCTCTTTTTCCAAGGGCTTCTTGTTCTTTTACTGATGATCTTAGTGGGGTCACTGAGAGGGGGACAGACACACACAGACAGACAGACAGACAGACACACAGACAGACACACACAGACACACACAGACACAGACACACAGACAGACACAGACACAGACAATCTTCTCCCTGGGTGTACCTTCCCTTAGCTGCTTCTCTAGCCGGTCCACCCACACCATGAGGGCTCTGGAGGTACAAGTTGCCGCTATCGCTGGCCTAAGATTTCCTCCTGCTGATTCCCAGGTGCCCTTGAGGAAAGTATCAGCTTTTTTGTCTAATGGGTCCTATAGAGTACCCATATCCTCAAAAGGGGAGTGCAAATTTTTTCGAGGCTTTGGCGACCGCCACGTCTAACTTCGGGGCTCTGTCCCAGGACGTGGACACTTCCTCGTGAAATGGGTATTTTCTTTTAAGGGAGGGAACCGTGGAGTTCTTCCTATCTGGTCTCTCCTATTTTTTATTATCAGGCCCTGTACATTCTCGTTCAGTGGGAATGCTCTGTCTCTTTTGGCCTAGTCCCCCGAAATTATGTCCTGGACTGATCTATCTGGCCGAGGGTCTGCTACCCCCATGGTAGACCTTACTGCTTTTACTAACATGTCTACCTCATCCAGGGGAAAGCAATGACGGCCCTTTGTTTCCTCATCTGAGGATGACGAGTCGGTGTCTGAAGTATGTGATGTAACTTCCCCTGACGTCGAGGCCTCTGACTGGGAGACTGCTGTGTCCCTTTTCTTTCCCCTCCCTGTGTGTTTTAGGGATGAAAGGGCACTTTGAAACGCCGATCGGATTACCGCTCTTAGATCCGAGGCATAATCCGGGGTTTCATCACAAAGAACTTCCTGTATACAGGAGTCGGTTTTTTATCCCAAGCTGCTGGAAGCGGCCTGCTACAGGTGGGGCATTCCCTGTTCTTTGTCTTTTCTTTCTTCTTTCTCTAATAGGGGAAAGAAGTCTATTATAATGGGGGATATTCACGTAGATCACTTACCCCATTATGCGCGGTTGCAGGTACCGGTTCAGGAGGTGGATTCGGATCCCTCACAGGCTGATCCATAGGTGACTTGCTCCTCGCAGTCGACTTGCTCCGCTGCGTGTAGTGGCTACTGGACCGGCCCTCTCGCCAGTCCTTTTCTTTCTGCCGGCGACGGTGCCTGTGCTGCTGCATTGGCTGCTCCTCGTGCTGGTCGCTGCCCTCCATTGTCTATAGGACGCTTCCAGCAAGGAGCAGCTCCCACATTCTTCTTTTGAGTCTCCCGGGCTCTGACGTCACCTCCTCTTCTCAGCCTGCCCGCTGTGCCCCGGGGAGCGCGCAATTCGCATGCGCCGACCACGGGGACCCGGAAGTCATCATTTCATTTCCGGGGCAGCGCCATATTGGTACACCTCTGTACCGCTCGCTGCCCCCGCGTGTACCGGCATCCCCCCAGCTCCATTCTCCTTTCCTGAGCGGCGGCTCGGTCCTCTCCCGCCCGCTCACCCTGTACCACCCCTCGGCTACAGCGGTGGCGGCTTCAGGCACCGACCCCGCCGCGGCAGGGGCCTCCCCGCTGCCATTGGACTACGAACGGGCTGGCTCCTCTTCACAGGTAAGGCTGCCGCCTGCTGCAGGATCCACGGGTCACCCGTCAAAGACAGGAACCCAACTGGGGGCGGAGGAGAGGTGCCGCCTTTTTATCTGTAGGTTCCTGTCCTTGATCGGCGGACCCCCTCTCTCCGTGGTGCTCTCATGGGTGAGAGAAAAAACAGTAGTCAATATTTTGTTTGATACCGTTTATTGTGGTTAGATCCATAAAGATCTGTCAAACAGGTAGAAATAGAAAGTATGCAGAAAAAAAAAAAAAAAAAAAAAAACAATATGCAAAGAAAATCATTTTGTATCCTGGCAGAAAAAAAAAAAAAAAAAAAAAATACATCAATCGACCTCTCCAAGTGGTAGCCATTTATGCTATAGCTGCCAAGTAATCCTTTACTTCTGCAGGAGTGAGTCGTTTAAATCCGGCCTCATTACAGATACCCACTTCAATGTTGTCTTCAGTCATCTGACCCTCAAAGCTTTCCTGTTGGAATACAGACAGTAGTATCACTATAATATACCATGTTCACTGCATGCAATCCCATTTCGCTCACTGTATGACATTACCTTTAGTGTTAAGATAGCTGTGTGAATGGCATCTTCCAGTTCCAGGTCTTCATTATATCTGAAAAGGAAAAAAAACGCTCTGCTGAAAGTTTACTTTTGCCATGTTGTGCATGCGTGCCAGCTAGCATGTTAAATAGTCTTTCGATTAATTAGAAGAGCCCCTCTCCATTTAATAAACACGATTTTAAAAAGTTATGCACTACTGAACACCCACTGCTTATTCATTTCAGGACCCCAATTAACAAAAACAATGGATATACTCCAAAAGTGAAGCCAATCCAGCCATGTTTGTGCGGCTGTTCTCGAGTGATGCGACACCATGGCCATACACCCGATGTAGCAAATGATCAGTTGCTCTCTGGCTGTGCAGCTCATCAGTATTCAGTCAGAGCGGATGTCCTCGCTAACAAAGTATTAAAGACCAAAGCCAAACAGCAACCGCTTTTTGGCAACATCCAGAACATGTTAACAAGGTCACATCACCCACGGAGAACAGGGCCACTGCGGGAAGGGAGTACACTTTTTTTTTTTTTTTTTATATCAATTAGGGTCCTGGATTAATTACGCAGGACCCGTATTGGCACTGGAGCTGCTGTAATTTCAGCATAAAATGACCTTAACCCCTTAGGGTATGTGCACACGTAGAGTATTTGATTGCAGAAATTTCTGCATCTCTGGGCAGGAAGTTTTTTTTTTTTTTTGCAGTGCATTCAATGGGTGAAAAATACAGGCAAAAAACGCACTGAGAATTGATATGCTGCAGCTTTTTTCATTCACATTGCTGGCATCAGATTTCGCCACAAATCCGATCCAAAAATAAAAAAAACCTCACCAAATCTGCAACGTGTGCACACAGCCTTATTTACATCATATGCTGGATCTTTGACTTTCCCAGAAAATGATGGCTATGAAAGATTTCAGACCACCACTGTATACCCACCTTTGCGAGAGCCAAGCAGCAATTCACTGAGTACCTAGTAACAATCCATTCATTCTAATGGAGCCAGGCTCTTATCTTTCCCCTCCCTCCACCAAATCCCTCAACTTTAACACTTTAATAGAATCATAGATTCTATTAAAGTGTTAAAGTTGATTTTAACACTTTACTGTGAAGACATACCATAAGAATCATTTGTACCTTTTTTCAAGGAAAGTCTTTCCATTTACATAATTCTTTCCCATTGCTGTAGCCTTCCATGCAAAGTAAGCCCCCTGAAAAAAGGAAAAAAAATATTGAAAAGGAAATCAATGAAAATTAAGCACCATTAGAGGATTTTCTTCAAGGTTTTTGATGTTGTACAACCACATTACATGTCAAATATTCATCTTAAAAGGGGCCTGACAGCAGATACATGCTTCTTATTGATCGAGCAGCATGCACCAGTCACTGGCAGTATGCACTCAGCCAGGTATCTTTGACAAAACACTTTCAGAGGGGGGGGAACACACATTGAAGACAGTCAGGGACGGAATCGCACAGGAGGCTAGTTGGACAGACGTGTCCCTGGCAACTTCTCCACAGTTAATGCACTAGCAGCACGAATCAGCTGCATGAATCACACATGAGATAAACTCGGGACGAGTCTCGCATGTTAATACCTGGCACTCGAGAGCGGAGCGTGCGGCCGCATAGCAATACATGCATCCGCAAGCTCCGATCCGAGTGCTGGCAGCAGTGCCGGGTATTAACATGCGAGACTCTTCCGAGTTTCTCGCATGTGTGATCCCGGCCTAAAAGACTTCATCTAGGACTAAGCAAGTGAAGAGCTATCCCAGGATGGATAGGTCAACAAAATGACATCAGTTGCAGAAAACACCTGGCATCACCACTGATTAGCCGAAATCTGCTCTGGGGGCATGGAAGTGATGTAAACAAAAGCAGCTGAACACACTGTTTTAGTCTGCGTGCCCACAAACCAGAATAGCAGCGTTTTGGATGCTACATTCCACATTACAAGCACAGTGGATTGGATTTATAGAAATCTCACGTCCACTGTGCTTTTATTTACTGCTTAGTTGTACAAGTTGTATCATATAGTATACAGAGAAAAGGGGAGGGGGGATCCAAGTGCGGTACAACTGCAAAGTAGTGCAATTCCAGAATAGTGTTTTTCCCTGTTTTTTTTTTTTTTTTTTTTTTTTTAACCATATTCACTAAAAGCTAAAACTGACCCTCCATTATGATTCTCCAAGTTCGCAGATAGCAAACATGTACAGGTTATTTTTTAATCTATGCTGTGAAATAAAAATGGCTCTATTATCCGAGACCGGTAGCGCCTCCATTTTTTTTTCCCTTTGGGGGGGGACCTGGGCTGAGTGAGAGCCTGTGCATGTTCTGAGATTACATTTTTAATCGATATTTTGGGGTAGATATTTCCTGTTCGAAGAGCTGGATCTGTTTTATTCACAAAAATGCTTCATGGACATACAGAGTCTGCAATACAGCACAGGTATCAACGGTCTGCACACCCTTAAATCATTAATTGACAAGTGTGCTACAAGCTGTATTGCTACGTCCTTGAAGCATTTTTTGTGAATAAAACACTCACGCCCCAGGATACAAATCATGGTGAGCTGGACTACATTTTCTTTAGAATTGCATTTTATTGCAATGATGCGTTGAGGTTTCTCGTTACGCTGTTTACCGATTGGATTAATTTTTTTAGATTTTGCCAGAAATGTCCGATCTGAATACAGCCATACCAAAAGGTGTGTATTTTTAAGTGTGTGTGTGTATTTGAACTTAGAAAACTTAATGCTTCTGATTGCAGGGCTTCTGTCTGCCATGTGTAGCAGAAATGATCATCTGCTATGAACATTGGCCACAAGGCAGCACTCAAAGCAGATCTGCAATGACAAGCATGGTGGTCTCCTGCAGCCACTCGGTTGTGGTGTCAAACCATCAGTGCTCCGCGATGTGACAGGGACTTCGATGGGCGAGATTTGTGATGTGCTTCCGGCACACGTTAAATGCTGCAGTTAGGGGCACATGTGCCTGAAACGAGGTGGGCTCAGAGCCAGAACCAGCATCAAAGAGAGGTGACTAATGACGTTGCTATACAACATAGGTCGTAAAGTGGTTAAAGTAGTTAGACATACAGAATTTCATACTAAGTAAATACAGTCCTGTATATTACACAAGGAAATATACAACAACATTACTTACAGAAGGATCAGACTGAAATAAATATGGTCGTTCTTCATCCCAACCGGCAATTAATAATGAGACTCCAAATGGACGTACACCTCTAAAGATTACGAGAAAGAACAGGTTACTAATATTGCATCCAATAAACCTTTACATTTGGTGTGTGGCAGGTAGGAGGTTATTATACAAAGTGCCATAGTGTATATCAGCGTATTCACAAGTTGGCACTCACTTGAACTTCTGCCAAGAAAGTCATGCAAATAGTTATGCCCTTAAATCATATATGTCACAAATTACTTAAATAATATTTCCCACATGTTTACTTTATATCAGCACAATTTTGGAAACAAATTTTATTTTTGTTAGGAAGTTATAAGGGTTAAAAGTTGACCAGCGATTTCTCATTTTTACAACACCATTTTTCTTTTTAGAGACCACATCACATTTAGGCTATGTGCCCACGTATGCAGAAAATTTCTGCTTCAAATCCGGACACCTTCCCAGAAAACGCGCAATTTCCATGTGTTTTTTTGCTTAAAAACTGCACGTTTTTGATGTGTTTTTTCCCACGCGTTTTCTGACTCAGAAAATAGCAAAAACGCGGACTTTTCCACAAAATTAATGAGCATGCTGCATTTTTTTTTTTTTTAGCGGAAAAACACGCAATGTGCACAAAAAGTGCGGAACTCATTTAAAATGAGTGGGATGCTTCTTTTAATGCGTTTTTTGAACCATTTTGACCGGGACAAATGCTTCAAAAACGCTTACTTGGGCACACAGCTTTAAAGTCACTGAGGGGTGTACATGCCAGAAAATACCCAAGTGACACCATTCTAAAAACTAGATGCCTCAAGGTGCTCAAAACCACATTTAAGTTAATTAACCCTTTACGTGCTGAAGTAATGTGGAAGGAACAAACTAACTTAACTTTTTTTAAAAAAAATTTACTTCAGAACCAATTTTTTATTTTCACAAGTGTTAAAAGATAAAAATGAACCACAAAATTTGTTGTGAGATTTCTCCAGAATACGCCGATACCCCGTATGTGGGGGAAAGCCACTGTTTGAGCGCACGGCAGAGCTCAGAAGGGAAGGAGCACCGTTTGACTTTTTCAATGCAGAATTATCTGGAACCGAGATTGGACGACATGATGCGTTTGGAGAGTCCCTGATGTGCCTAAACAGTAGAAACCCCCCACAAGTGACCCCATTTTGGAAACTAGACCCCCCCCCCCCCCCAGGAGCTTATCTAGATGTGTAGTGAGCCCTTTGAAAACCTACTTTATTTTGATTACTGTGATAGGGTTTCTCAGTGATAAAAGTGTACCTGGAATGAATCTGCCGGATGCCGGCCGATCTCGGCGGGCACACTGCCCATGAGACAGGGGATTATTTCTCTCCCCTCTGATGTGCGATCACATCAGAGGAGAGAGAGTAAATGCAAAAATCACGGCTTTTGTTGTTGTCGCCGTTATACAGGTAATAACGGCAATCGCAACACTGGGGTCCGTAAATACCGGCCCGAATCATGTTCTCTGGGGTCTCTGCTACCCCTGGCAGCCGAGACCCAGGAGAAAGTTTGACTCTGGGGGGGGGGGCGCCATTTACTTTTTCCACAGTGCCGTTAATTAACGGCGCTGTGGTTTAAGTACCCTTAACTACCGCCGTTAAAAGGCGTTATCGGCGGTTAAGGGGTTAAATTTGTGATATGTGTAAACATAAAAATTACCTGACTGATGTCTAAAATTGAATAGCTGACCAACTCAATGGTGCTGAAATGTGATGCAAATGTTGTCGTCCCCCCCCCCCCCCTCCTTTTGCCAACACCCAAAAGAGTAAAGTCACAACAATGGGTGCAGTGCCAGTCCCATTGCAGCAGTCTATGCTACATAGCATTTCAATCGCTTTTCATGGCAAAGATAGCAGCTGCTTCCTGTACTCATTCCCTTTAATAAACTTCCTCCAAGATGAATGAGCTTACCCAGACTGTGTATACTCCTGCATGACAGAGGCCACTCTTTGCACTAACTGTGCTGTTGGAATAGGTTCGTGATACACAAGGTAATACTGCTGGGCGAGTTTTCGGGCTCTATGAACAAGGACTCTAACAAGAAAATTAAAAGAAAGACCCAAGAACATGACAATCAGAATGGGGACTGCTGTACACAGTAATATATTAAGTTTGCAAGTATTAGGTTACCTGTAATCAGGGCCCATGCCACTATATACCATGCCTATGTGTTTGGTGATTGGTTCCACTTTATGTACACTCTGCTCATCATACAATATGGATTTCTGTTTTTTCTCAGTTGCCAAAACGACTCCATTTGCAGCTAAAAACAAAGGAAGTAGAAAGGTGATCATTTCAGAATAGTATAAAGCTCATGTTAACAAAAAATGGCAATATCTTAGCGAGATACTACATCCTGACAATACGACATTTCTCGCTTCTCTATTCGGCTGCCATGGCAGGGCATACACCGGTGTTAGGAGAACCAGCTGTTGACCAAACTAACTTTAAGCTTTAAATGACAAATTTTTTTTGTCTTGCCTCTCTGCATTTCAGTAGATAGAGAAACTTATTTCCACTGAAATGGCTATATGAGATGTGCACAGCAAGTAGGAGTGCCCGGTTTCCTTCACAATGGATACATTAGCACTAAAGTCTGGTTTTAAGGGCTTTTTGGAAAGAGATCATAATCTTTTCTTTTTTCTGTAATTGCATCACACAAAAAAATACCGTATTTTTCCGACCATAAGACGCACTTTTGGTCACCGGCATTTCTTCGCAGCCTGGAGGCCCCCGCAGTTCCCTTGCTGGCCGCCGCCATGTTGCGGTGGCCTCCGGGAGCATGGATGCCGGGAAGATGGCCGCCAGTCCAGGGACGGTGCATGCGCAGCTTCAGATCTCTTCCCGAGATCTCGGGGGACGAGATCTCGTTGCCGAGATTTGAATCTCGTCCCCCGAGATCTCGGGACAAGATCTGATCCCGCGCATTCGCCGTCCCCGGACCGGCGTCCATGCTCCCGGAGGCCACCACAACATGGCGGCGGCCAGCAAGGGAACTGCGGGGGCCTCCAGGCTGCGAAGAAATGCCGGCGGAGCAGCGGCCCCTGCACCGGAGCACAGCCCGCTGCCATCACCGCACCGCAGAGTGCCGTCCGCTGCCACCACCGCAGAGCCCACCTGCCCCAGCCCAGCTGCCACAGCCTCGCTGCCCCTGCCCCAGCACAGCTGCCCCTGCCCCAGCACAGAGCCGCCACCGCACGAGCCTGGACCACTGAATGACCCCTGTGACTACTTCTCCACCTGTGCCGGATCCCCTCCCAGGTAAGCTGAATTCGGACCCCCATTTGACACATTTTTTTTCCCCCTATTTTCCTACTGAAAATTGGGGTGCGTCTTATGGTCCGGTGCATCTTATAGTCTGAAAAATACGGTAAGTCTGTTTTTACAAGGCTCAATGACTGACAGCTGGAACCGATCTGCTCCTCCTGTAGGAGCATTATTGCAGTGATGTAAAGACAAGTCATTTCAAGCTTAGGAGCCACAACACTTGCTGTTAAAAGACAGCAGGCAGCCAGGAATAGGTTAAGAGAACTGTAAGAAATTATTGCTGCCCTGTGATTGGTCACTGTGGCAAAAACTTATTCATTCATGAAAACTCAATTACTAACCGATTTGATATGACTACTAGAGTTGGCCATTTTCTATTTTTTCATGACCACATGTCAGTGTTAACCCCTTAACAACTGCTGACGTACTATTGCGTCGGCATCCCCAATTTGAGGTGGAATCCGGCGGTGAGCCCACCGGATACGCAGCAAATCTGCAACGTGTTCACTTACCCTAAGGCCGGGATCACACTACCATGTGTGATGCGAGAAACTCGCACCAGTCTCTCGCATAAACACCCGGCGCTACTGCCGGTACTCAGGATCAGTCGCGGCTAGAAATACATGCAGCCACAGCTCTGGTCCTGAGTGCCAGCGGCAGCGCCGGGTGTTGATACAAGAGACTCATGCGAGTTTCTCACCACACACGGTAGTGTCATCCCGGCCTTACATGACTTTACGTGAAATCTCTTTTCAAATCAGTGAATCTCAGAATTCCACGTTTAGGCAGGTGTGAGGTTTCTTCTACAAGGTTGTATGCATCCTAAGCTAAGGACAGATGACCGACATTACACCACATACCTTTGATGCCAACAGAAGGTGCTCCAGCAGCTACTGCAGCCAATGCATACTCAATCTGTACAAGTTTACCTGAAGGACTAAAGGAAAGAAATGGCTGTTAATTGGGAAAAATGTATACCACAGGAAGCTCGACAGTGCAATGCAAAGTCATTGGAAGACCAACTGATTAGAAGCTAAGTGGAGAGATGTAGACTACCTAATGCATTAACAATTTGATAAACATGTTGTACTCATTTTAAGATTTTATTTTAGATTTAGGCCCAAAATCCACAAAATACAGAAAGGGATTGTATTTAATATCACACTTTTGCACAAGAAAAAAAATGTACTCAAGTTTGTGCACCTAGTGTCTCTATTTACTTCACCCAAGAATAGAAAACACAGACTCCTATACCTTTATGAGTAGTGTGACTACGCATGCAATTCAGGAGAGTGTAAAGGCCCCGTCACACTAAGCGACTTAGCAGCGATCCCGACACCGATATGAAGATGTCAGGATCGCTGGTAAGTCGCTATGTGATCGCTGGTGAGCTGTCACACAGACAGCTTCACCAGCGATGCCGAGCACCCGGCATCACTGGCTATCGCTGTAGAAAATAGATTCAAAATAAAAAATATAGTTATTCTCACCTTCCGACGTCCCGTTCAGCCATCCTGCCTCTCTCCACGCTCCGGTCCCAGTGAGCCTTTGCACGAATGACCGCGAGATGTCACGGTCTCGAGGGATAACAAAGTCTCGCGGTCATTCATGCAAAGGATCACTGGGACCGGAGCGTGGAGAGAGGCAGGATGGCTGAACGGGACATCGGAAGGTGAGATTTTTTTTTTTTTTTTTTTTACACCTGATCGCTGGTCTCCCGCTGTCACACACAGCGATGCGTGCTGGCCAGCGGGAGACCAGCGACCAAAGAAATGTCCAGAGGTTTCTTGCAGCGATCAGCGATACCGGCAGGGGAGCCGCTCGCTGATCGCTGTCACACACAGCGATCTCGCTGGCGAGATCGCTGTTACGTCACAAAAGTTGTGACTCAGCAGCGATCTCGCTACCGAGATCGCTTAGTGAGACGGGGCCTTAACATGGTACAAGAGTCGATCTACTATGCATTGGGGGTGGGGGGATGTAAATTACTGGAGGGTAGGGTATGTGCAACAGAGAATCCAGCACATTTGGAAACATTTGCGACTGTCGCAGTGCCACACCAGTCATTAGATGCTATGATACACCACTATAGTTTCAGTTCTATCAGATGTCTGCATACAGCTCCAGCAGTTGTACAGCATGGCTCTGGGATGGCCTTTCACCCGTCCTCCCCCTTCCTGCTGCATGGAGCGAAAGTGAAAGCTGAAACGCTGTGTCATGCCTGTCTAGGTAATTCCCTTCCACTTATGAAAGGCAGGGTGTCGGATTATAGAAAATAAAAAAAAAAAAATATAATATATATATATATAGTGTATCATATAGATAATGTCGCAATTGTGCAACGTATAGATCAAGAGTGTCACAAACATGAAGTAAAATCCAAAACTACTTTATTTCAAAATATGACAAATATAAAAAGGGGGTTACCTCAAACCAAATAAGACACAAACAGAAGAATGGCTACAGCAGAGAGATAATTGTATATATATATTTTTACATTTTAAATGCTAAATATGGTGTATTTCATGCACGTATATTCAAATTGTGCAGACCCATTTATAATGAGGAAGATAATCCCTTATTTGCACAGAGTCTGAATAACAATAAACACAATCGTGAGGAGGGGGGAGTAAAACAATTCCCTGCCACACAAAGGAAATCTTTTTCTTGGGTCTTATGTGTCAGTGACAAATTGTCAGAAAATGTTAAAGTCTGTCTACTTCAACACACTGTAACAAATAAATTCTTAAAGTACCAGTGCAGAGGTATATTTGTTACAATAGTTAAATGTTGCTGGTTATGTGGCCTAGTACACTATTAAGTCCATATGCCAATTGCACCCAAAAGCAGGAGCCCGCAAGATCTCCCAATGCAGAGGTATATAATTGCCTATGTATGTATGTGGGTGTGTTGTATCACGGTGCGCTCAATTGCATTTGGAAACCATAGCATCCAGCTCTGATTATTGTATCTTAAACAGACGCGTATCCTACTGGCAGTGCAAGATGAAAAGTCAAGACAGGTAAGGTACGTATTACCTGAATTTGTGCTGTTGAAAATGTGGACTTCGAAAGGCACGCTGTCTCCCCTTACCCTGATGCGCGTTTCGCTCGTGCTTCTTCCCCTCCTCACCAGTGTGTTTAATGACTTTGTGCAAATGTGGGATCATCATCCTCATTATAAAAGTGTGTCTGCACAATTTGAATATACGTGCATGAAATATATTTTCAATGCTAAATATGGTTTAAATGTATATACACAATTGATTCACTGCTGTAGTCAGTCTCCCCATTTGTGTTTTATTTTGCTTTAGGCAACTCCTTTTATATTTGTCATTTTATATTAAAATATTTTGGATTTTACTTAATGTTTATGTGAGAATCTTAATCTAAATGTTGCACAATTGCGATATGATCTATACGATATACCATTGTATGGAGTGTTGCACGCTCCTTGGATGAGGAATATGGGAATGGGCATTAGGCTTACTAGATACACTATGCTATAGATCTTCCAAAGCTGAGTGAAGGCAAAGCACATTCTCACATATTCCTAGTCAAAATCCTGATGAATCAACTAGCAGGCCTAAAAGAAGTCAGGGCATACATTTTTTTTGTTACAACTTCAATGGTGGAATGCTGCACATTGGTGTACTGAGAATGCAGTCAATCCCTGTGCAGAGTAAAGCCCCCGTTACACACTGCGATATCGCTAGCAATATCGCTGTAAAGTCACCGATTTTGTGACGTTGCAGCGATATTGCTAGCGATATCGCTGCATGTGATATTTACCTCCGACCGGCTTCCCTGCTGATTATCACTGATCGCGCGAGAAGCTCCTGGATCATTCCTCGTCGGTCACTTCCTGCGGCGCTTCCTGCTGTGACGATGAGCGACGCGTGGAGCTGGGCAGGAGGACGCAGGATCGCCGCGTCTGACAGGTAAGTAGCGATCCCCGACCCCAGCGATGTCGCTAGTGAGATCTGCCTGTGTGGCAGCTCACTAGCGACCACTTAGCGATGTACCAGCGATCCTGACCGCCTCATATCGCTGGTCGGGATGGCTGGTGAGTCGCTAGGTGTAACGGTACCCTAAGGCAGAAAATCATGGATGCAGACGTTTTTTTAAATCCACAGCAGATTAACCAAATACAAATCCATTTATAGCAGATACTCTCCCTTAACTTCAGGAGTGCACCGAGCACCTGCCTCCAGTTTGATGTGAGCGGTACACTCCTGAAGACTGACAGCTCCGATCAGCAGTCTAGTTGTACCGCTGGTCAGAACTATGCGACTCTAAAGCTGGCCACACCATGCACTCTAGAAACCCGGCAAGCTTTTCATCGGCGCTTACAGGTCTACAATTAATACCTCCTGTAAGCACTGCACCTGCTCAACCACAGTGCTAGGCTGTAGCGATGCCTGGTAACAGACAAGGAGCAAACAATTAAAATTCCCTTTGTTCTTGTAAATGGAGAGGCTTTTGAATAAGATTGCTTGCTTTTTACAAGCAACTTTCCAATTTTAACCATTATTAATGCTAAGATAGCCTCTTTGCTGCCTAAAGGGAATCGGTCACCATATTTGACCTACCTGTGCTATTAATATGGGCATACACGTTATAGACTGGTGAGAAGAGTCATATCCGCATGCCTCATGGATGATGCCTTGTCATGGAAAAGTCATCTTGTATCATTTTATGGAAATTAGTTCTTCCAGGCTATGGGGCCTCCACTGCCCGGAAGATATGCTAATGAAGCGAGGGGGGAGCACTATCTTCTCCCACATAGTCACTGTGACATAAGGTGCACGGCCAGAAATCTGGCACTTTTCCATTGCAGTCATTCTTTGTTCCGCCCTTCTATGGACTCTGGCTTCACTGTTGTTCCGCGCAGGCACGTCAACGTAACTTCCGCTCCCAGTGTTCTCTGGAATGTACAAAAAGTGCACTCCCAACATCCTTCTTCCGGGCCAGCATAGTTGGCCTGTCATTTGTACCTTTTCTGCATGCTGGAAAACAGCAGTGGGAGTGAGAGTTAGTGACCCCCCCCCCCCCCCCCTCCGTGCAGAACAAAAGGGAGGCCAATGCCCATGGAAGATGAGCAACAGCAGGCAGAATTTCTGGCTGTGCACATGATGTCACAGAGACAAAGTGACAATGTGGGAGGAGGAAAATGGGATAATGAAGCGAGGAGGCAGAATTATCTTCTGGGCAGCATCCTCCTGTAATCTGGAAGAGGTCATTGAAATTAAGTTATAAGAGGATTTTTCCGCAACAAGGCATCTGATATGTGGCACACAGGACTTTTCAGCAGTCTATAGCCTGTGTGCCCATATTAATAGGTCAGATCACTCAAAACATGGCAAGATTCCCTATAAGCATCCAAAACAGAACAAAAACAATTTTTTACTTACCTCCCTGACCAGCACCACAACTGGTGGTGATGTGACACTACATCACATAGCAGCAGTGTAAGGTCACAGCGGTCACCTGGCAATATCACACTGACAATGCAGGGGCATCAGCCAGTCAGGAAAGTAGGTTTACGCCTCCAAACAGCTGTAAGGAACTACAACTCCCAGCGTTTACCAAATATCTGCTGTACTAATGAACAGAGCAAGGCTGAATGGCAGGGTGGATATAGAACAGGAGAAGTCAGTCTCTTCTTTAGACCATGTTCACACTGCAGGCATAGTATGAACACAGCATTTTTGCAGCAGTATCCAAAAACTCCCACGAGTAGATCCAGCGACTAGAAAAACAGTCTAAGTGACGAGGTCAGAAGTGATAGAAAAACAGCTGTATAGTGCAGAGCGTGGCGAGCCTGCCCCACGTGCAGCACACAGCCTCCCCGCAGCAGGCACCATTCACACACCGCCTCCCACGCTGGGGCTCAGGCCGGCCGACAGCAGTGACTCTGCAAAGTGCGCCCGAGCGAGGACACAAAGAGCTGCGGGGCTCAGACACACGGGCACCGGGGAGAAGGCTGCCGGGACCGGCTGTGACCCCGCGGACTCAGCCGCAGGGCAGCGCCGCCACACAACAGCCACTCACCTGAAAGTGGTCAGAGAGAAACTATAACCGCGCTCCGCCATCTTCTCTCTGCTCCTCCTCTATGTGAGCAGCACGGCGAGCGTCACTACGTCACACGTCACATCCCGCCCGAGTGCGCATAACAGAATACCGGGTGACAGACAGGAGGTCACCAGAAACATGGCGCTGTTCGGGGGACCGGCTGCAGGAGTTGTCAGGTTGTTGCTGACATGGAGCCTGCGAGCAGAACAAAGTCTTCTGCGGGTTTTAGGAGTGCAGCCTTTCCATCCAGGTGAAAAAGTCCATATTACATGAGTGAATAATATGAAAAACTATTGCTGCATACAAGGGCTACACGGGGCACATAGCTGCATACGAGGGCTATACGAGGGCTGCGCGGGGCGCATAGCTGCATACGAGGGCTACGCGGGGCGCATAGCTGCATACGAGGGCTACGCGGGGCGCATAGCTGCATACGAGGGCTACGCGGGGCGCATAGCTGCATACGAGGGCTACGCGGGGCGCATAGCTGCATACGAGGGCTACGCGGGGCGCATAGCTGCATACGAGGGCTACGCGGGGCGCATAGCTGCATACGAGGGGCGCATAGCTGCATACGAGGGCTACGCGGGGCGCATAGCTGCATACGAGGGCTACGCGGGGCGCATAGCTGCATACGAGGGCTACGCGGGGCGCATAGCTGCATACGAGGGCTACGCGGGGCGCATAGCTGCATACGAGAGCTACACGGGGCACATAGCTGCATACGAGGGCTATACGGGGGCTACGCGGGGCACATAGCTGCATACGAGGGCTACGCGGGGCGCATAGCTGCATACGAGGGCTACGCGGGGCGCATAGCTGCATACGAGGGCTGCGCGGGGCGCATAGCTGCATACGAGGGCTACGCGGGGCGCATAGCTGCATACGAGGGCTACGCGGGGCGCATAGCTGCATACGAGAGCTACACGGGGCACATAGCTGCATACGAGGGCTATACGGGGGCTACGCGGGGCACATAGCTGCTTGCGAGGGCTACGCGGGGCGCATAGCTGCATACGAGGGCTACGCGGGGCGCATAGCTGCATACGAGGGCTACGCGGGGCGCATAGCTGCATACGAGGGCTGCGTGGGGCGCATAGCTGCATACGAGGGCTACGCGGGGCGCATAGCTGCATACGAGGGCTACGTGGGGCGCATAGGTGCATACGAGGGCTACGTGGGGCGCATAGGTGCATACGAGGGCTACGCGGGGCGCGTAGGTGCATACGAGGGCTATACGGGGGCTACGCGGGGCGCATAGGTGCATACGAGGGCTACGCGGGGCGCATAGGTGCATACGAGGGCTACGCGGGGCGCGTAGGTGCATACGGGGGCTACGCGGGGCGCATAGCTGCTTGCGAGGGCTACGCGGGGCGCATAGCTGCATACGAGGGCTACGCGGGGCGCATAGGTGCATACGCGGGGCGCATAGGTGCATACGAGGGCTACGCGGGGCGCATAGGTGCATACGAGGGCTACGCGGGGCGCATAGGTGCATACGAGGGCTATACAGGGGCTACGCGGGGCGCGTAGCTGCGCGCGGGGGCTACACGGGGCGAATCGCTGCATATGAAATTCTTTCGTCTTTTCCTCCTCTTCATCCTTCACCTTCTATAGCATCTACAGGATTTATCTTGGGCTGCCCCAAAACATTCCCCTGTGCTTCCTGACTGAGTCTTGCTTATAGCAGGAGCTCAGAACTTGCTTCATCTTCCCTTTTCACGATCAGTGTTTTTTGTTTGCTGCAGCTCTAGCGGTCCAAGCTCCATTATCCTGTCCCTCTGAGCAATCCGATGAAGATTCCAATGTGCCCAGTTTTCTTGACAGTATCTTTTGGATGGCTGCCCCTAAATCCAGAAGAACAATAGAAGTAAATCGCTGCCGAAGAAGAAATCCAAAGAAACTTCTGAAAGAGAAGGTATTGTAAAACTTGCACCTTAGTTTTACCAATATGTTTTTGTGTTTTGTTTTATTTTTTTTATGTACGTAGATATTTTAAGAGGTGTTTATAGGTGCAGTCTGTGGCTGGTAGAATGTGATCATGTCCATAGACCAGGATATGCCTATAAGCAATAGATTCTGTGTGGTGGAGTTGTAGGATAACCCCATATACCTGCACTAGGGGCAGGTGTTTTTTTTCCTCTGCATTACATTATGCGACTTTTATTCATAGATAAATGAGATGAGGATGATCTAACAGACTTGTATCTCAGCATAGTATCCTCCTGCTTATCGTATGCTGGATGAGTGGAACGCTATTCATGACTCTGACTCTAAAGGTTTTAGCAAACTGGTTTTACTCAGTGCCAACATAGCACATAGAGAATGTATTTGGCTTTACTCAGATGCTACTGTACGTACGTCACTTTATTCTGGAACTTTCATGTACCTTAAAACCTATGGTCCCCAAACCTCTTCTCTCTTCTGTGAATGGAGAGAGGACTCTTTCACTTCACTTAATAATAATAATAATAATAATCTTTATTTATATGGCGCCAACATATTCTGCAACGTTTTACAGTTTATCGGATTCATACACAACAGTCATGAGTAACAACGTTAACAATAATACAATAGTTAAAGCAAAATAAGACGACCCTGCTCGTGAGAGCTTACTATCTACAATGAGGTGGGGGAGATACAAAGTACATCATTTACAATGATGTATTTACATTAATGGACCAGACATCTTGAGGGGGTGGGGGATAGATAGTGAATGGGCTACACACACACACTTAAGCCCCCTTCTCACATAGCGAGATCTCTAGCGATGTCGCTAAAGTGTCACCGATTTTGTGACGCAACAGCGATATCGCTAGCGATCTCGCTACATGTGACACGTACCTGAGACCGCCCCC
Organism: Dendrobates tinctorius; assembly: GCF_039654945.1. Lineage (NCBI taxonomy): Eukaryota > Metazoa > Chordata > Amphibia > Anura > Dendrobatidae > Dendrobates > Dendrobates tinctorius. The sequence continues at coordinate 55,573,931 of NW_027361829.1, forward strand.
CGCTGAATATTGCTGATCGCGCTCGAACGTCCTGGGCCATTTTTTCCTCGTTGGCGTCCCGCTGGCGCCAACTAGCAACGCATGGACGCAGGCGGAAGTCGTCATCATTGCTGCCGTGTGACAGGTAAGGCTGGGTTCATACTGCGCTATGACAGTCCGTTTAACGGACTGTGTTACACCGCGGTATAATGCAGTGTAACGCAGTCCGTTAATGCTGCCATAGCCTCCCATTAACTAGCGCATTGCGACGTATGCCGTAAAGTGGCACACGTTCGCGATGTGCCGTTAAGCACTGACGGAGCCTCGGACGTGGGCTGCAGCGTCAGGCTCCGTCACAGCTAGCGCTGATTCAGCGCTAGCGGTCATAGCATGTCACCACTAGCGCTGATGAATCATCAGCGCTAGCAGTATAGCATAACGCTATGTGAACCCGGCCTAAGCGCGACCGCAGATGGATCGCTTATCGCTGCTGCGTCGCTGGTGAGATCTGCCTTTTTGGCAGCTCACTAGCGACCATTTATCGATGCACTAGCAATCCTGACCAGGTCGTATCGTTGTCGGGATCGCTCGTGCATCACTAAATTTAACGGGACCCTTACACATAAAATGACTTTGATTAGGGAAGTGATAAGCCGCTCTGAACAAATGTGTTTTGAGGGAGCGCCTAAAACTGTGCAAGTTGTGGATAGTCTTAATTTCTTGGGGTAGAGCAATCCAGAGGATTGGCGCAATGCAGGAGAAGTCTTGGAGCCCGGAGTGGGATGTATGGATTAGTGCAGAGTTAGTAGAAAGTCGCTTGCAGAACGCAGCGATCGGATAGGCCAATAGACAGAAATGAGGGAGGAGATGTAAGGGGGTGCCACACTATGGAGAGCTATGTGGGTGAGAACAAGTACTTTGAATTGGATCCTATAATGGATGGGCAAGCAGTGTAACGACTGGTGAAGTGCAGACACTTCCGAGCACCGATTAGCCAGATGGACCACCATGACTGCTGCATTAAGGATGGACTGGGGAGGGGAAAGTCAGGTGAAGGGGAGGCCAATTAATAGAGCGTTACAGTAGTCCAGGCGGGAGTAAATCAGGGCGACAGTGAGGGTTTTTGTTGTTTCCATGGTGAGAAAAGGGCGGATTCTAGAGATGTTTTTTAGGTGTAAGTGGCAAGAGCGGGCAAGAGATTGTATATTGGAGGTAAAGGAGAGATTGGTGTCAAACATAACACCCAGACAGCGTGCCTGCTGCCGGGGTGTTATTATGGTGCCACACATGGAGAGGGAAATGTCAGATTTAGGGAGGTTAGTAGACTGAGGGAGCAGAAGAAGTTCAGTTTTGGAGAGGTAGAGTTTCAGATAGAGAGTGGACATGATATTGGAGACAGCGGACAGACAGTCACTGGCGTTCTGTAGTACAGCGGAGTTAAGGTCAGGGGATGATGTGTATAATTATGTGTCATCAGCATATAGATGGTACTGAAAGCCAAATCTGCTGATGATCTGACCAATTGGGGACATGTAGAGAGAGAAGGGGGCCAATGACTGAGCACAGAGGGACCTCAACAGTGAGAGGAAGAGGAGATGAAGTGGAGCCAGTGAACAAAACACTCAAGGAGCAGTCAGAAAGATAGGAAGAGAACCAGGAGAGAGCAGTGTCCTTAATGCCTAGTGACTGGAGCATAGAGAGTAGGAGATGATGGTCAACAGTGTTGAAAACTGCAGAAAGGTCAAGGAGAATGAGCAGAGAGTGGTCACCGTTACATTTTGCTGTCAGAAGGTCATTGGTCACTTTGATGAGTGCAGGTTCTGTCGAAAGTAGGGGGCAGAAGCCGGACTGTGAAGGGTCTAGGAGGGAGTGAGTGGAGAGGTAACGGGTAAGGCAGGAATAGACCAGGTGCTCCAAGAGTTTAAAGATGAAGAGGAGATTGGAGACTGGTCTGTAGTTATGTGTGCAGGATGGGTTTCTTTAATAATGGAGTAATGATAGTGTTTGAAAGAGGAAGGAAAATGCCAGAGAAGAGGGAGAGATTAAAGATTATAGTTAGGTGAGTTGTGACGATTGGAGGAGATGTGAGGGAATGGGGTCAGTAGTGCATGTAGTCGGACGAGAAGAAGAGAGGAGCCTGGATACTTCTTCTGTGATGGGATCAAATGTGGAGAGTGAGCCAGGGGAAATGCAGGGAGGGATGGGAGTCACAGCATTTGGTGGTTGGGAGCGGATTTCCTGAGGGATATTATCTATTTTCTCTATAAAGTGGGAGACTAGATCATCAGCACAAATGTCTGTGATAGGGGCTTGTGCTTTCGGACTGAGAAGGGAGTGAAATGTGTCAGAGTTTCTTGGGGGTTGTTGGATTGTGAGGAGATCAGGGTGGTGTAATAGCTCTATTTGTCGAGATGAAGGGCAGCGTTATAGGTTCTTAACATAAATTTGAAGTGTGTGAAGTCTTCTGGTGTGCGAGTTTTTCTCCATAAGAGGTCAGCACTCCTAGTGCATCGCTGGAGCAGTCGATTTTATGATATGAGCCAGGGCTGTTTTACTCTGTGTTTGGAGGTTCTGAGGGTGAGGGGAGCTATTTGGTCAAGGGTGCTTCCAAGAGTGTCATTGTGGTGATGTACAGCCAGATCAGGACAGGAAAAAGAGGAGATTGGGGACAGTGATGAGTGTAGGGAGTCTGAAAGTGTATGAGGGTTAATGGCTTGTAGATTTCTGAATGTGTTGTAGGTAGGAGTGTGCTGGGGCGGGCGAGGATTTGTGAGCCTGAAGAAGAGAATGTTGTGGTCAGAGAAGGGAAGCGGTGAATTATCTAAGTAGGAGATTGAACAGAGCCGGACAAAGACCAGGTCAAGGGTGTGTAAGACAGCTCTTACTGCATGTATTTGGGGACACTCGCTTGGCAACGGGATGAAGGCACACAGTAAAGGATTTATCACATAACCAAGTCCATGCGGTTTATTATGCAATCATAAGCCGTATCACGAACAGTCCATTACATACATCACCAGAACATAACATTAAGTTTGCGGTCTCTAAACATGCTGGACCATACTCCATCCAGTTCCCGTGGGTGACTGCACAGTTTATTAACTGACCTTTGTCAGTGCATACAGTTCCCCCATACTCTGGGTTACCTTCCAGGATCTCCTGCTTACAATGCTGATTCCTCGTCAGTCCTAGGTCCCAGAGGAAACTGCCTAACTGGGATCACCATCCCAGACAGTGCCTTGTTCTCCAGGCCACCCGACAGTCCAGATCCTCTGCAGGTCCATGGCCTCACCCCGTGCTTTCAGGAATCCGGTCCACACACACACAGGACCTTCCAACACAGACACTTTCAGGACCTTTACACATTCATCATGTGACCAGACCTCAGTCACATTATATCACTCTTATATTTGAACTAGGACAGAGTCACACATAGGTGTACACCATCTTAATAAATAAGATCAAAAAGAGAAAAGATATGTGTGACTAAAAATTAACTTTTATTGTCCTTCTCTTTCAGCCAAGCGCCCTTAGAAAAGCCAGTATACCGACACAACACGCGTTAGGGACACATACCCCAGTTAGATAATATGACAGGCAGTTAGATATGACCTTTACCCATTCATAATTACTGGCCATCGATGCCAGCGTAGATAACAAAGTGCACTATATACGCCACTGAACTGTGAAACTATAGCGGGAGTCACGCGGTAAACCACGTGTGATCCTGAGCTTCGGCAATAGTTTAACCGGTTCCCGACCTGTGACACAGCGTATGCATCATGAAAGTCGGTGCCAATCCGACTTATGACGCATACCCTGTGTCATGAATTCAAAGCCCCCCTGCGGGTCGGGTGACCGGGATCAATGAAAGGTCACATGACCCGCAGATACAGGGGGCTTTGTAATTCACCACAGGGGGCGTCGCTTCGCCCCCACGTGGCTACGATCGCTCTGATTGGCTGCTAAAAGTGAAACAGCCAATCAGAGCGATAGTAATATTTCATCAATGAAAATTGATGAAATATTACAATCCAGCCATGGCCGATGCTGCAGTAGCATCGGACATGGCTGAAGACACCGATTCGACCCCCCCCCCCCACCGGCGATGGCCCCCCCATGCCACTGAATGATAGCGGCGATCTGCCGCCGCTGTCATCATCTGCCCCCCCTCCCATTCCCTCCGCTCCCCGCCAGCTTCCGATAACCCCCCTCACCCACTCTCACCGCCCCCGGCACCTTCTAAGTCCCCCTGTCACTCCCGGTGTCCGGCGGGTCCGGTTCATGGGCGCCGCCATCTTGGAAAATGGCGGGCGCATGCGCAGTGCGCCCGCCCGAATCTGCCGGCTGCAGATTCCATTATTTCATTTTGATCACTCTCTCAGTGATCAAAATAAAATAAAAAGTAAATGAACCCCCCGATTATCACCCCCATAGGTAGGCATAACTAATAAAATAAAGAAAATATTTTTATTTTTATTTTTCCATTAGGGTTAGGGTTGGAATTAGGGTTAGGGTTGGAATTAGGGTTAGGTTGGAATTAGGGTTAGGGTTGGAATTAGGGTTAGAATTAGGGTTAGGATTGGAATTAGGGTTGGAATTAGGGTTAGAATTGTGGTTAGTGTTATGGTTAGGGTTGGGATTAGGGTTAGGGGTGTGTTGGGGTTAGGTTTATGGTTAGGGTTGGGATTAGGGTTAGGGATGTGTTGGGGTTAGGGTTGTGGTTAGGGGTGTGTTGGGGTTATGGTTGGAGTTAGATTTGAGGGGTTTCCACTGTTTAGGCACATCAGGGGGTCTCCAAACGCGATATGGTGCAACCATTGATTCCAGCCAATTTTGCGTTCAAAAAGTCAAATGGTGCTCCTTCCCTTCCAAGCCCCGACGTGTGCCCAAACAGTGGTTTACCCCCACACATGGGGTATCAGCGTACTCGGGAAAAATTGCACAACAACTTTTGGGGACTAATTTCTCCTGTTACCCTTGGGAAAATCAAAAATTGGGGGCTAAAAAATTCTCTGCATTATAAACTTCTGTGAAGCACTTGGTTGAAAGTGCTCACCATACATCTACATAAGTTCCTTGGAAGGTCTAGTTTCCAAAATGGGGTCACTTGTGGGGGGTTTCCACTGTTTAGGCACATCAGGGGCTCTGCAAACGTAATGACGACCGCAGACTATTCCATCAAAGTCTGCATTTCAAAACGTCACTACTTCCATTCCGAGCCCTGACGTGTGCCTCAACAATGGTCCCCCACACATATGGGGTATCAGCGTACTCAGGACAAACTGGACAACAACTTTTGGGGTCCAATTTCTCCTGTTACCCTTGTGAAAATAAAAAATTGCGAGCTAAAAATTCATTTTTTGAGGAAAAAAAAAAGATTTTTTATTTTCATGGCTCTGCGTTACAATCTTCTGTGAAGCACTTCGGGGTTCAAGGTGCTCACCACACATCTAGGCAAGTTCCTTATGGGGTCTAGTTTCCAAAATGGGGTCACTTGTGGGGGGTTTCCACAGTTTAGGTACATCAAGGGCTCTGCAAATGTAACATGATGCCCGCAGACCATTCCATCAAAGTCTGCATACCAAAACGTCACTACTTCCCTTCCGAGCCCTGACGTGTGCCCAAACAGTGGTCCCCACTCACATATGGGGTACCAGCGTACTCAGGACAAACTGGACAGCAACTTTTGGGGTCCAATTTATCCTATTACACTTGTGAAAAAAAAAATTGCGGGCTAAAAATCATTTTTTTTGAGGGAAAAAAATGATTTTTTATTTTCACGGCTCTGCGTTATTAGCTTCTGTGAAGCACTTGGGGGTTCAAGGTGCTCACCACACATCTAGATAAGTTCCTTGGGGGGTCTAGTTTCCAAAATGGGGTCACTTGTGGGGGGTTTCTACTGTTTAGGCACACAGGGGCTCAGCAAATGTAACATGACGCCCGCAGTCCATTCCATCAAAGTCAGCATTTCAGAATGTCACTACTTCCCTGCTGAGCCCCAACGTGTGCCCAAACAGTGGTTCCCCTCCACATATGGGGTACCAGCGTACTCAGGACAAACTGGACAACAACTTTTGGGGTCCAATTTATCCTGGTACCCTTGTGAAAATAAAAAATTGCCGACTAAAAAATTTTTTTTTAGGAAAAAAAAAGATTTTTTATTTTCACTGCTCTGCATTATAAACTTCTGTAAATCACCTGGGGGTTCAAAGTGCTCACTATGCATCTAGATAAGTTCCTTAGGGGGTCTAGTTTCCAAAATGGGGTCATTTGTGGGGGAGCTCCAAAGTTTAGGCACACAGGGGATCTCCAAACACGACATGGTGTCCGCTAACGATTAGAGCTAATTTTCATTTCTAAAAGTCAAATGGCGCTCTTTCCCTTCTGCACCCTGCCGTGCACCCAAACAGTGCCCCCCCCACATATGGGGTACCAGCGTACTCAGGACAATCTGGACAACAACTTTTGTGGTCCAATTTCTCCTGTTACCCTTGTGAAAATAAAAAATAGCGTGCTAAAAAATCATTTTTGAGGAAAAAAAAATGATTTTTTTATTTTCACTGCTCTATGTTATAAACTTTTGTGAGGCACTTGGGGGTTAAAAGTGCTCACTATACATCTAGATAAGTTCCTTAAGGGGTCTTGTTTCCAAAATGGTGTCACTTGTGGGGGAGCTCCAATGTTTAGGCACACAGGGGCACTCCAAACGGGACATGGTGTCCGATAACGATTGGAGCTAATTTTCCATTCAAAAAGTCAAATGGTGCTCCTTCCCTTCCGGGCCCTGCCGTGCACCCAAACAGTGGTTTATGACCACATATGAGGTATTGGTGTGCTCAGGAGAAATTGCCCAACAAATTTTAGGATCCATTTTATCCTGTTGCCCATGTGAAAATGAAAAAACTGAGGCTAAAAGATAATTTTTGTGAAAAAAAAAAAAAAAAGTACTTTTTTTTTTTTTTTACGGATCAATTTGAGAAGCACCTGGGGGTTCAAAGTGATCACTATGCATCTAGATAAGTTCCTTGGGGGGGTCTAGTTTCCAAAATGGGGTCACTTGTGGGGGAGCTCCAGTGTTTAGGCACACAGCGCCTCTCCAAACGCGACATGCCAAGAGCTAAATATTCCAGCATATTTTCCATTCAAAAAGTCAAATGGCACTCCTTCCCTTCTGAGCCCTGCCGTGCGCCCAAACAGTGGTTTATGACCACATATGAGGTATCGGTGTACTCAGGGGAAATTGCCCAACAAATTTTAGGATCCATTTTATCCTGTTTCCCATGTGAAAATGAAATAATTGATGCTGAAAGAAAATTTGTGTTGGAAAAATTAAAATGTCCATTTTTTCCTTCCACATTGCTTTAGCTGCTGTGAAACACCTGAAGGGTTAATAATCTTCTTGAATGTAGTTTTGAGTAGCTTGAGGGGTTCAGTTTTTAGAATGGTGTCACTTTTGGGTATTTTCTGCCATATAGACCCCTCAAAGTGACTTCAAATGTGAGGTGGTCCCTAAAAAAAATGGTTTTGTAAATTTTCTTGTAAAAATGAGAAATCGCTGGTCAACTTTTAACCCTTATAACTTCCTAACAAAAAAATATTTTGCTTCCAAAATTGTGCTGATGTAAAGTAGGCATGTGGGAAATGTTATTTAGTAACTATTTTGTGTCACATAACTCTCTGGTTTAACAGAAAAAAAATTAAAAACTTGAAAATTGCGAAATCTTCAAAATTTTCGCCAAATTTCTGATTTTTTCACAAATAAACGCAAAAATTATCGACCTAAATTTACCACTAACATGAAGCCCAATATGTCACGAAAAAACAATCTCAGAATCGCTAGGATGCGTTGAAACGTTCCAGAGTTATTACCTCATAAAGGGACACTGGTCAGAATTGCAAAAAATGGCCAGGTCATTAAGGTCAAAATAGGCTGGGTCATGAAGGGGTTAACTTGCCATTCATTGTATGAGGCTGAGACAGCAGGATGGCGTGTAAAAGATTATTACCGCTGCTGCTGTAAGCAATTCCGGCTGGAGATCAAGCCAGCGTGGCTGTGTGAGCTGACGCGCCACTCCATTCATTAGGAGCTTTGTAACACATCGTCACTGCAGGGCATATTAGTGTCACTAGCTACACAGCACTCAGGGCGCACTTTATCTATATGAATAGAATCCTTTCTTGGGCAAATTGCAATATATTGAGGTGCAATATAAAGGTCATATGACTAATAAGATAAAAGACTAATGCTTATCAATCTAATAGCGACACACTTCATGATAAACCGTGTGGAACAATATATTATTGTGGTTGCTTAAAATTTAAATGCACCACACGTTATATTGACCCATATATGGAATGTGTGAACACTGAGTAGTTTACAAATATAATTTATATATGTCATACTAATGGGGAATATTATAGTGTGTATTGAATATTATCAGTGGAATGATTGATACATAACTTTCCTGTCATAAATTTATAAGGAATTTTTTTTCAACCAGCAATTTAAAGGGACAATGGTTGTAATCCCATTATAGTAAAAATTTTTCTTTCTATCCTGGGGATTAGTGGGCCATATATGACCCAGTATACATCTATGATGTATGTTATGATTTTAATAATAATATTTTTTTTTTTTTTTTTTTAAGATGCCTTATCTTACAAAAGTTCATTTTTAGTCGCACATATCTTTTCTCTTTTTGATCCACATTATATCACTGTAGCCACCCCTATAGGTGGGTGGTGTATGCGTGATTATTCAGTTCTGTTCAGCTCTCCAAATAAACCTGTAAGCCTCCCTTATAAGTAAGCACAAAAAACAAAGCTCGTGGGACTACAGGTCCCAGAGAAACATTACTGGCTTACAATGCAGAGGATCTCCTCTACGACGCATATTGGCCATTCACAACGACGTCGGTCACTGTCTCACTATCACCATTACGCCTTCATGCGTCTCCTAAGGAGCACATACAGCGCCTCCTAGCTGTAACGGGTCACTGCCTCACAGGTGTTACCGTCTTTGTGTGTCTGAGAGGTTGAAAGCTGTGAGAGGTCGAGAGAAGTGGTTAGTGATAGAAGCAGGGATGCAGATGTTGAAGTGGGGCTGTTAATGGGGATGTTGAAGTCTCCCAGGATAAGGGTTGGTAGTTCTGAGAACATGAAGTACGGCAGCCAGGCAGAGAAATGGTCAAGGAAGTGGGTGGGTGAGCCTGGGGACCGGTATATGACCGCTACTCTGAGGGTGAGGGGATGGAAGAGCCTGATGATGTGGACCTCAAAACAAGGGAATGAGTGTGACGGAACTGGGGGGATGACCTGGAATGTGCATTGTGGAGACAGGAGCATGCCAACTCCACCACCAAGTCTGTTTGAGTCTTGGGGAATGGGAGAATTGTAAGCCACCATAGGAAATGGCAGCAGGGGAGACAGTGTCAGAATCCTGAATCCAGGTTTCAGTAAGGGCCAACAGATTAAGAGAGTTGTTCAGAAAGTAATTGTGCAGGAAAGGAAGTTTGTTACATACAGACTGTGGATTCCAGAGTGCACAATTAAAAGAGGGAGATGAAGGCGTGCAACTAATATTAATAAGGTTAGTAAGGTTTCGATGTGAGGTTGAGGTTGGGTATTGGAGGGCCAGGGTTGGGGGAGATGTCCCCTGAAATCAGTAGAAGTAGAAAGCTAAAGAGCAAGTAGTTATTGGAATTGTAAGAAGTTTTTTTGTGCAATGTGTTTGGGCAAGATGGAGTGATGCTTTTGAGGAAGGTGAGAAGTGCATGGGAGCTGTACATGGGAGAGGGAAGTATAGAGGGACTGATGTGTATGAGTCGCGATGGAGGGGAGATAGGGTGGTGAATGTCGATGGTAAGGGAATACAGGAGGATAGAAATAAAGCTCATGGCTAAAAGGGAGTACAAAGTGTGGGTTACCTGTCTGCTGCCCTTACTAACTGCCATGGATTAACTACTTAGAGATGCTTTGCAGAGGGTATACGTGAAAATAGCCAAGAACACATAGTATGCCATGGTCACCTCTTTATTAATAGAAGCAACAAAAATAATCCATTTTCGTGAGATAGATGTTGACCCCCTTCTGTAACTTGCAACTAACATATATTTATGGCATACCCTGTGGATGTTCTGTAAATCAATGAGATGGAAATAACCCTTAAGTAAGCCAAAAGAAATGCCCCTCGGCTACGGCGTTGCAAGAACAGTACCTTTGTATTCTTGGATCAGAACACAACAGTTGCTTTTCTCTGTAAGCTCCCCCATGATGCTGCTGCATTCACAGCTATAAAGATGGTGGCGGTCATGTGGTTTATCTATGTGACTGGTTCCCTGGCTCCACTCTCCTCTGTGCATTCATTGAAAGGGGTTGCCCACCACGCCAGTGCCCCACATAAGATAAGAACATGTTACCTCCTAGAGCAGTGCCATTCCTGCGCCATTGGTGCAGTATCCCTTGGTGGTCACATGATTGCTGCAATCAATAGTTGATGATCAGCTGCAGCCCTTCAGTATTGTCACAGCAGGATACTGCAAGAGCAGCACCCCAATGTGAGGGAAATATCAAATGTCTTTATTTTATGGGGGCCCTGAAGTGATTATAAGGGGAGGTCCGGCAGTGGACTATCCCTTGAATGCTTTTGTCACCTTCACAAAGGAGGATGAGCCATTGTCTAGCGTTAACATCACTGATCTGTGGGCAGCAAAGGGCCATAAACTGTACTGAAGAGGTAATCTTTTGGGGAATCTATAATTGGTTTGGTAACGGCACACCTTTTTAGGCAGTTTGATACTATGAAGTGACCATTTCTGTATTCCACCTGGAATTTCCATTACTTGAGATAATCAAATTACTATGAACCTTAGGATGTGTTCACACTTGGTCTTTACTGAGTTTTTTGAGCAGACGCTAAACGGAAACTCCATGTTTTTGAAGAATATTTTAAGCGTTTTCGCTCAGTTTTTGCTCCAAAACCTCCTCCAAAATCTCAATGTGAACATACCCTTAGTAGTATAACTATTTTTATGGGCCCATGTATGATTGTTTCATTCATCAGTGAGAACTTCCTCAGACATCAGTGAGAAACAAGCCAATATTTAATGTACCGTCCTCAGTAACCCAAGTGCTTCTCCGGTTGGCTGGGATTTGTTCAGCCTTACTACCTTGAATAGAAGCCACTTCTAGGTCTAGTAATTGTCATTTATCAGTACAACGTACAGCGCATCCTCATATAGACGCCAGTGTTTGCAGTGTAATATTCAAATGACAAAGGCCTCTCCGCCTGGATGGAAAGAATTAATTTTTTCCTTTAATTTTTAGAATAACATTGACACATGTCTAAATTGCGGGCACCTGAAACTGAAACACGTACTGTGTGGAATCTGCTATTCGAAAGTTCGGCAGGAAACGCACCTCATCAGGAAGGAGATACAAGCTGTGGAAGGAGGGCCTTTCAAAGCGCCCACTGTGGAAACTGTAGTTCTCTATGAAGGTGAAAAGCCGCATCCTGAAGATGTGGGGAAGAGGATTATTGAGCAGAAACGTAAACGCCCATCATGGTTTTCATATTGATATGTATCCGTTTTATTTTTTTTTCTTCTATACAGTGTCCTAAAGGCCTCCAACATGAACTTCTCAGTAGACTCTTAGATTGTGCTCTCATATCCCCAAAACGGTCATATTTTTAGTTTGCTGTTGTACGTAACATTGGATCTTTAGTGCTACATGTATTAAAATGGCCCCAGTGACTAATTTGTGAGAATGTAGTTGGGTTGCATTATTTGATAGTATGTGTATAGTTCTTTTTTTTTTTTTTTCTCCAAAATGTGATACATATCTAGGAGGGCCTTTTAGCCAAAAGGTGGTAAAGATTAGCACCCCAGCCTCTGTCTATCCAGTAACAAGAAGTTGGGAAGGGGTCTTGAGAGTATGCCAAACATTACAATTATCTAAAAAGTTAAATAAAAACTTTTTGCCAATTAAAAGGGGTATAACTCCTTTTCAATTTTTTGCTAACTCATTTTAATTTATTTTATTATTTTATTAGAGAATTTATAATAAGTTGGGTCTCCTGCCTCAGGGTCCTCATTTCTCAGTCATCGTAGAGAACAGGTAATAGGAGTGCATCTCACTCTGGACCTGACCTGTCCTGCATTACATCTGCGCATTGGGGGTTCCAGCTGATGGAAACTTTGTGATGAGCTTATTGCTACAGGACACTTCTATCACAAAGAATTTCACAAAGCTGACCACACTTTTAACCCCTTAAGCTATGATTCTACATTTTCGTCACAGGTCCGTAGAGTGCTTTATTGAGCGGCTTTAGGAGCTGAACATGTTACATTTGTGGCAGATGCTGGCTATTACATAGCCAAAATGTGCCTCTAACAGCAGTTGAAGCAGTGATCAGATCTGGCTATCAATGTCTGATTGTGGAAAGCCGATGGGTAACCATGGCAGCTAGAGGCCTGCTGAAGGCACCCATGACTGTTATGTTAAGGCCCCGTCTCACATAGTTTGATCGCTAGCGAGATTGCTAATGCGTCACTGATTTTGTGACGCAACAGCTATCTCGCCTGCGATCTCGCTACATGTGACGCAGCAGCGACCGGCCCCCCTGCTGAATATCGCTGATCGTGCAGGAATGTCCTGGGCCATTTTTTCGGCGTTGGTGTCCCGCTGGCCAGCATGCGTCGCTGTATTTGATCGCTGGATCGATGCTGTGTCGCTGAAGAGATCTGCCTGTTTGGCAGCTTACTAGCGATCATTTAGCGACGCACCAGCGATCCTTACCAAGTCGTATCGTTATTGGGATCACTGGTGCATCGCTAAATGAAACGGGACCCTTAGTCCTCCGGTGAAGCTCAACCAGGGGCTTGGCTTCATAGGAGAAGCCTAACTACACTATATACTACAATTGCAGTATATAGTGTAAGTGATCGGTTCATATCCCTTAAAAGGAAAAAAAAAAAAAGTTTGATAAAATTAACATTTAAATTGCCCCCTTTTCTCCATTCAAAAATAAAGAACTTGGATTCCAAATATATATATTTTTTATGCTTTATATAAGTGTCATATATATATCAAAATATAAAAGTCGTTATGCTGTACAATAAGTGGTGAAAAGACAAATGAAGCACCAGAATTGCCGTTTTTCAGTTACCACACTGCCTTAAAAAATGCAATACAAAGCAATGAAATTGTCATTGAGAAATCTTCTCACAAAGTACTGTCCAGTGCAGATGACCTTATGTGAATTTGTTGAGGCCTCTGCTGTTAATGGAAAATTAACCCAATAATTCTATCCTGTTAGATTTGGGTGAATCGATTCCCCAAACTCCAGTCCAATGGCCAGGTCTGTAGTCTCTAGCCACTGCATGAGAGGCTCATGAATCTCTTGCCACACGGGATTCTGCCATCAGCCAGAGGCTACTGATCTGACCTATGGACCAGAGTCCTGCGAATTGGTCCACCCAACTCTACTGTTTGATATAAGAGAGGAAAGGATGACATTCTTTGAAATATTTCTCAAACAGCTTAGAGTGCCTGCATTTAGTACGGAGAGCATACATATGCAGATTTCTACAGAATGATGCCAAGGGTAAGTTTTCTTGATTAACCATTGTACTTCATTAAAAATTGTTTACAAATCAGAGATGCTGCAGCAAATTCGCAATTGTATTATTCATATTAAATTGTGCTGAGATCTCTGCTGTCCCTGGTTTTCACATGCTGTGGATACACTGCCAATGTCAACCTTTGCGTTCCATAGCGAGAAATATGCGGTCATTATCCCCGACATAAAATGACATGCAGATGTGAATTGTGGTGCGCTGGTCAGTACAGTGGTACTGAAAAATGTAGCACTTGTGTCATCCAGACATGCAGATTTTAACCCCTTACCTACAATGGACGTAATATTCCGTCCATGTGACCCTGGACCTAACTACCATGGATGGAATATTACGTCCCAGCGATCAGCGGCGCCCACGTGGTGAGCGCCGCTGATCGCGGCCGGGTGTCAGCTGATTATCACAGCTGACACCCGGCACAATGTGTCAGGGGCGGTCACGGACCGCCCCCGACACGTTAACCCCTTGTACACCGCGATCAAACACGATCGCGGTGTACTGGGGGTTAAAGGGAAGCATCGGCAGGGAGGGGGCTCCCTCCTTGCTTCCCTGAGCCCCCCACGGCAGCGCAATGTGCAGCGCTGCTGCGGGGGGCTCTTTCCCTACAGGCCCCCGGATCCAAGATGACGACGGGGGCCTGCAGGGAGCTGACTTCCTCACTGCCTGCAAAGCGCAGGCATGAGGAAGTCTGCAGCAGTGCCTGTGACAGATCGCTGATCTGTCACAGTGATCTGTGATGTGACAGATCAGCGATCTGTCACAGGACAGTGATGTCCCACCTGGGACAAGGTAATAAAGTAAAAAAAAAAAAAGTGTTAAAAATAATTTAAAAAAAAAATCGCTAAATAAATTAGTAAAAAAAAAAAAAAATATTCCCCAATAAATCCATTTTTTCAAAATAAAAAAAACCAAACAATAAAAGTACACATATTTGGTATCGCCGCGTCCGTAGCGACCCACCCTATAAAACTGTCCCATTAGTTAACCCCTTTAGCGAACCCCTTAAAAAATAAAAATAAAAAACGAAGCAAAAAATAATGATTTATTATCATACCACCGAACAAAAAGTGTAATAACGCGTGATCAAAAAGACGCATATAAATATCCATGGTACCGCTGAAAACGTCATCTTGTCCCGCAAAAAACAAGCCGCCATACAGCGTCATCCGCAAAAAAATGAAAAAGTTATAGCTCGCAGAATAAAGTGATACAAAAATAATTATTTTTTATATAAAATTGTTTTCATTGCAAAAAACTTACAAAACATAAAAAAAACCTAAATGAGGTATCGCTGTAATCGTACTGACCCGAAGAATAGAAACGCTTTATCAATTTTACCGCACGCGGAACGGTGTAAACGCACCCCCCAAAAGAAGTTCATGAAACGCTGGTTTTTGTTCATTCTGTGTCCCAAAAATCGGAATAAAAAGCGATCAAAACATGTCACGTGCCCGAAAATGGTGCCAATGAAAACGTCAACTCGTCCCGCAAAAAATAAGACCTCACATGACTCAGTGGGTCAAAATACGGAAAAATTATAGCTCACAATATGTGGTGATGCAAAAACTATTTTTATAATAAAAAGCGTCTTTTAGCGTCTGACAGCTGCCAAACATAAAAACCGCCATAAATAGTAAATCAAACCCCCCCCTGTTATCACCCACTTAGTTAGGGAAAAATAATAAAACTAAAAGAAAATGTATTTATTTCCATTTTCCCGCTAGGGTTAGGGGTAGGGTTAGGGCTAGGGTTAGGGCTAGGGCTCAGATTAGGGTTAGGGGTTAGGGTTGGAGTTATAATTGGGGGGTTTCCACTGTTTGGGCACATCAGGTGCTCTCCAAAGGCAACATGGCGTCTGATCTCAATTCCAGCCAATTCTGCGTTGAAAAAGTCAAATGGTGCTCCTTCCCTTCCAAGCTCTGCCATGCGCCCAAACAGTGTTTTACCCCCACATGTAGGGTATCGGCCTACTCAGGACAAATTACAAAACAACTTTTGGGGTCCAATTTCTCCTGTTACCCTTGGGAAAATAAAAAAATTGGAGACTAATTGATCATGTTTGTGGAAAAAATACGATTTTTTTATTTTCATGCCTGGGCATTATAAACTTCTGTGAAGCCCTTGGGGGTTCACAGTGCTCACCACACATCTAGATAAGTTCCTCAGGGGGTCTAGTTTCCAAAATGGGGTCATTTGTGGGGGGTTTCCACTGTTTAGGTACATTAGGGGCTCTCCAAAGGCAACATGACACCTGCAGACCATTCCATCAAAGTCTGCATTCCAAAACGTCACTACTTCCCTTCCGAGCCCCGACGTGTCCCCATACAGTAGTTTTCTCCCACATATGGGGTGTCAGCGTACTCAGGACAAATTGGACAACAACTTTTGGGGTCCAATTTCTCCTGTTACCCTTGGGAAAATAAAAAAAAATGGGGACTAAAAGATGTTTGTGGAAAAAATAAGATTTTTTTATTTTCACGCCCGGACGTTATAAACTTCAGTGAAGCACTGGGGGGGTTCAAAGTTCTCACCACACATCTAGATAAGTTCCTTGGGGGGTCTAGTTTCCAAAATGTTGTCATTTGTGGGGGGTTTCTACTGTTTTGGTACATCAGGGGCTTTCCTAACGCGACATGGTGTCCGATCTCAATTCCAGCCAAAAAACGTCAAATGGCGCTGCTTCCCTTCCGAGCTCTGCCATGCGCCCAAATAGTGGTTTACACCCACATGTGGGGTATCAGCGCACTCAGGATAAATTGCACTATCTTTTAGGGTCCTGTTACTTTTGGAAAAATAAGAATTGAGGGTGAAAAGATCATTTTTGTGGAAAAAATATGATTTTTTAATTGTACCGCTGTACGTTATAAACTTCTGTGAAGCCCTTGTGGGTTCAAAGTTCTCACCACTATCTAGATAAGTTCCTTGGGGGGTCTAGTTTCCAAAATGGGGTCACTTGGAGGGGTTTCCACTGTTTAGGTACATCAGGGGCTCTCCAAACGCGACATGGCGTCCGATCTGAATTCCAGCCAATTTTGCATTGAAAAAGTCAAACGGTGCTCCTTCCCTACTGAGGTCTGCCATGCGCCGAAACAGTGGTTCCCCCCCACATATCAGGTATCAGCGTACTCAGGACAAATTGCACAATAACTTTTGCAGTCCAATTTCTCCTGTTAACCTTGGTAAAATAAAGAAAATTGAACCTGAAGTATTTTTTTTGTGAAAAAAAGTTTAAATGTTCATTTTTTTTTTAATATTCAAAAAATTCCTGTGACGCACCTAAAGGGTTAATAAACTTCTTGAATGTGGTTTTAAGCACCTTAAGGGGTGCAGTTTTTAGAATGGTGTCACTTTTGGGTATTTTCTATCATATAGACCCCTCAAAGTGGCTTCAAATGTGATGTGGTCCCTAAAAATAAAATGGTGTTGCAAAAATGAGAAATCGCTGGTCAATTTTTAACCCTTATAACTTCCTAACAAAAAAAAATTTTGGTTCCAAAATTGTGCTGATGTAAAGTAAACATGTGGGAAATGTTATGTATTAAGTTTTTTGTGTGCCGTATCGCTGTGATTTAAGGGCATAAAAATTCAAAGTTGGAAAATTGCAAAATTTTCGCCAAATTTCCGTTTTTTTCACAAATAAACGCAAGTTATTTGAATGCAATTTTACCACTAACATGAAGTACAATATGTCACGAGAAAACAATGTCAGAATCACCGGGATCCATGGAAGCGTTCCAGAGTTATGACCTCATAAAGGTACAGTGGTCAGAATTGTAAAAATTGGCCCGGGAGTTAACGTGCAAACCACCCTTGGTAGTGAAGGGGTTAAGGGACTCAGAAAGAGAATCGGAGGAATCCAATGGCTGGATATCTATAAGGACAAAAATGTCCAGGAAGGATAGGAAATCTTGAAAAATGATATTCTCAAGCACAATTGTTAACAGTTCTGAAAAGAGGGAAGAATAGAAAGCATTTAAGGAAACCAGGATGGATGAGCACAGAACTTAAATGCATGCTAAAAAGGAAGAAAGAAATGTTTATCAAATGGAAAGAGGGAGGCATAGCTAAAGAAAAATATAATGCTATCTGTAGAACTTGAAGGGCAAGAATCAGATTACCTAAAGCTGACAATGAATTAAGGCTTGCAAGAGATGTCAAAAACAAAAAAAGATTTTGGGGATATGTCAACAGTAAAAGAAAAGTCAAAGATGCTATAGGATTTTTACAAGATAAAAATGATAAAATGGTAAGAAAGGATGTTGAGAAGGCCGAATTTTTAAATTCCTATTTTGCATCTGTTTTCTCTCAGAAAGGAAATGTAGCATCAACTGATCTTCACTGTCCTATTAAAGGAATAGACTCCAGGCTATCTATAAACAGAAATATAGTGAGGGAATACTTCGCTAATATAAATGAATTCAAGTCTCCAGGTCCAGATGAATTACACCCCAGAGTACTGAAGGAGATGGCAGAAGAAATATTTGAACCACTCTCCATAATCTTTGAAAATTCTTGGAGATCAGGAGAAGTCCCAGAAGACTGGAGAAGAGAAAATGTTGTTCCTATCTTCAAATAGGGGAAGAAGGTGGACCCAGGGAACTATAGGCCGGTGAGTTTGACTTCTATACCAGGAAAGATCTTTGAACAAATTATTTAACAACATGCATGTAAGTACCTGGATAAGAATGAAGTGATTAACCAGAGTCAGCATGGGTTTGTAACTAATAAGACATGTCAGACTAACTTAATTTCCTTCTAAGACAGAATCACTGACTGGATGGATCAGGGAAATGGTGTAGATATAGTATATCTTGACTTCAGCAAAGCATTTGACAAAGTATTTCACACCATCCTTATTGAAATAATGACTAAGTATGGAATAGACAAGGCAACTGTTATGTGAATTCATAACTGGCTTAGTGATCGGACCCAAAGAGTGGTCATAAATGGCTGCACATCCGGTTGGAAAAATGTCTCAAGTGGAGTACCACAGGGCTCTGTTCTGGGCCCTTTATTGTTCAACATCTTTATCAATGATTTAGGCCTGTTTCACACATCAGTTTTTTCCGTCAGTTAAAATCCGCTAAAATGGCGGACAACGGATCCGTTCCTGTACTGACCACAACGTTTGCCACCGGACCGTTGTTTTAACGGATCCGGCGAAGGAAGAATTTTAAAGGAACCGCTGCCGAGAGAGAGAATTTTTTTCAGACGCCAGAACTGAGTTTAGGGTTAAATTTCCGACACAGGCATTTCTCCCGGGCATGCGCAATAGAAAATTCATTGTCCGTCCTGTCCGCTCAGCGGACGGCAAAATCTTGGCGGATCCGTAAAAAACCGGATCGAACGGATGACCATCCGTCAAGATCCGCCGTTAATACAAGTCAATGGGGGGAAAACACGGATCCGCCAAGAAAAATGGCGGATGTTTTTTTCTAAAAACGACGGATTTTGACTGATGGGTAAAAACGGATGTGTGAAACAGGCCTTAGATGAAGGAATTGAGGGTACACTGATTAAATTTGCTGATGACACAAAGTTAGGAGGGATAGCTAATACTAGAGAAGAGAGAGTGAGGATTCAAAAGGATATAAATAAACTGGAAGAGAGGGCAGCAACTAACAGAATGGTTTTTAACAGGGAAAACTGCAAAGTACTACATCTGGGCAATAAAAATGAAAAAAGCTTCTACAGAATGGAAGGAATGGGGCTAAGCAACAGCACATGTGAAAAAGACTTGGGTATATTAATAGATCATAAACTAAACATGAGTCAACAGAGTGATGCAGCAGCAAAAAAGAAGTATCATCTTTATTCTCATTTACACAAGGAAAGACTAGAAGCAATGGGATGAAACTGAATGGGAGGAGACACATTAGATATTAGAAAAAACTTTGATAGTGAGGGTGATCAATTAGTGGAACAGGCTGCCACAAGAGGTGGTGAATTCTCCTTCAATGGAAGTCTTCAAACAGGCTGGACAGACATCTGTCTGGGATGATTTAGTGAATCCTACTTTAAAGGGGTTGTCAGGGCTTTTCACATAATCTCAGGGCATATCTGGGCTGCAGAATTGTGAAAATAAGTAATTTTCTTTAGGTCACTAGTTTGCATGGTTTTGTAAATATTCTTAACAGCACGTCACTTCAGCTTGCCTGTCACATGACCCGCTCCTTCCCTGCTGCCCTTTCACCGGCAATGTGAAGACTGGGTGAGACGGACCGTCGTGGTGGGGGGGGGGAAGGAGCGGCAGGGAGGGGGGGTGGCACCGGGGGTAAGGGGGCGGAATGGAGCGGCGGGGAGGATTTGTTAATGTGTGAGGAGGGCTTTTTTATGTGGACGGGGAGGGCCTGTAGCTATGGAGGGTGGGGTTGTTGCTACAGACGGCATGTTTTTAGTAGCGTAGGAAGAAACGACCAGTTGTCATTTCAATGCCATAACACACCCCGCCATGGACATCCTGTTAAGAATATCTACAAAACCATGCAAACTAGTGACATAAAGTAAATTACTTATTGTCACAATTCTGCAGCCCAGATATGCCCTGAGATTATGTGAAAAGCCCGGACAACCCCTTTAAGAAGGGGGTTGGACCAGATGGCCCAGAAGGTCCTTTCCAACTCTACCATTCTATGATTCCAGACTGAAAATCAGCTGTGTTTCCAGACTTGAGGGTCAGGAGGCTGCATGCTCATCCATTTGTATCTTACCATGTATCTTAAAATTGACTTCGGCTGCTCATGAATGCTATAACAATGAAGACCTCAAGCCTTAGATTGTGCTGTCCGTTTTTCACCGACTGGTAGGAGAAGTTGGAGAAACCTCCCATTTTTTTTTTTTCAAACAAGACAAGTTGATTAAACTGTCCTAATTCTGGTGGTAGAAACTGACCAAACGCTGATGAATTTGATCAAAAACACTTTATGTCCAAAAAAATCAGTGACATCTGAATAAGTCCATATCTCTGCAGTTTGAGCTTTGGTCGATTTTTATTGTAAGAAGTGAAGTAAATGTACAAAGAGGCGCTGTCTGTGCTGCCTACATGGAGAGCACAGCCCTAGGTGCCGTGACCTGTTCCCAGTTACTGTGTTGAGGTTCTGGCTAGGGATGGGTGAACCCGAACTGAAAAGTTTGGGGTTCGTACCGAACCTCTAGTGTCCAGTACCCGGCCCATACCCGGACTAACTGTATGTCCGACTTCCTGTTCGGCTCCAGTACAGCCAATAAACAAGCCTTAAGGCTGTGGGCACTTCTGGCTCCATCACAGCCATGTCAGGTAATGTCATGGCTGTGATTACCCGATGCAACACATTTCTTATAATAAGACCCAGCTCGCAAGTATAAAAAGCCCCCTACGGACCCATCTCCAGCCTCCCCAAATAGCAACTATTACATGTGATGGAGGGCGTACAATCTCGCAACATTTAACAGTATAATCAGACCCCCAGCGCCCTGTTCCCCCTCCCACACAACCACTTCAGCTCTCACAACACCCCCATCTTCTCACCCCATAGTGACAACGACATGCCTACATTTATGTAATAAACTCCATCCACCCTTAGGCTCTGTTCACAAGTTGCGTTTTTGCACTGTGTTCTTGCTGCATTTTTTTTGTGTGTGCAAATTCTCAGCTGCGTTTTACAGTATCAGCAAAATCTATGAGATTTCAGAAATCTCATGCACACACATTGGGTTTTGTTTTTTTCCCTGATTGATTTGGAAAACTGATGTGTTTTTACAAACTACAGCATGTCACATATCAGTGTTTTTTTCAGCTTATTTGCAGCATTTTTTCACACATAGGAAACAATGGGCAAGTGCAAAAATGCAGCAAAAAAAGCAGTTATCAGTTTTGCTGCGGTTTTAGTTGCAAAATCCTAAGGAAGTTAAATCATGCTTTTTTGGCCACTAAACTTTTATCAACATACACAAGAGACAACATAAACGCAGCAAAAACTCAGCAAAACCTGCTTTTTGTAAGCAGCTTCTCTACTGCCAAGAGAGCAGGTTTTGCATGCGGAAATAAAACACGTGGCAGGACTAGGAAGTGTCAGTGAAAGCAGGGCATGCATTGTCCCCCGTCCTGTCCTGTATGTGTGGTTCCCCCCGTCCCTGTCCTGTTATGTGTGGCTCCCGTCCCTGTCCTGCTATGTGTGGCCCTCTCCATCCCTGTCCTGGTATTTGGGGCACTCTCCGTCCCTGTCCTGGTATGTGGAGCTCCCCCCATCCCTAGCCTGGTATGTGGGGCTCCCCCTGTCCTGTCCTTGTATGTGTGGCTCCCCCCGTCCCTGTCCTGGTATGTGTGGCTCCCCCCGTCCCTGTCCTGGTATGTGTGGCTCCCCCGTCCCTGTCCTGGTATGTGTGGCTCCCCCGTCCCTGTCCTGGTATGTGTGGCTCCCCCGTCCCTGTCCTGGTATGTGTGGCTACCTGCTCCCATCCTGTATGTATGGCTCCCTGGTCCCATCCTGTATGTATGGCTCCCTGGTCCCATCCTGTATGAATGGCTCCCTGGTCCCATCCTGTATACATGGCTCCCTAGTCCCATCCTGTATGCATGGCTCCCTGGTCCCATCCTGTATGTATGGCTCCCTGGTCCCATCCTGTATGCATGGCTTGCCTTGGCTCGGCTCCCCCCTGTCCTCACTCGTCCTTCCCGGTCCTCACTCATCTTCACCAGGCCTCACTTGTCCTCCTCACTCGGTGGCTGCAAAATTCCTGCATCTCTCTCTGTTTTCCCAACTTCCAGCAGCACTTCCTGTATTCAGCCATCAGGTGATACCGCTCATTAAAGTAATGAGTATGCGCATCACGCCTATGAGTGTGGATACGCGTCCATATTCATCACCTGCTGCCGCTGTCCACTTCTATTGATGTACTAAGAGCGGTGCGCAGCGTGCGTGTGTGTGCAGAGTGCCAACCTCACTTCAGCCAGCACAGTCAGAGGAACAGCTGACTGTGTGAGGCTGAGTCAGAGAGACACACGCACACAGCAGTTGACCCTCAGTCACCTGCTTCCTGTGCTGCGTCTCCGGCTCTTCGTCTTCAAAACAGTGGACAGAGGTGGTCTAATGCTGATTGGCTGACACGCAGCCAATCACCATAATGTAATGATCGGAGGTCCGAATAAGATCCAGTGGGTCACAAACCGAGACTGAGGCAGAAATCCCAAAAGAGTCTTTACTCAAACAGAAGATAAAGTAGAACTCCGTATATGGAAGAAACAAATTGAATACCCTTATACAGTACACTCACTCAGCCGGAGCTGAAATCACTATGCCAATCCAAGGTTCCCTGAAGTGTGTATTACACAGAGATTTGAAATAAATTTACCTATCAGAAAGGTCAATTCAGGTACTCAGAGAACAGGTAAAAATGTAGTGATATCAAAGGACCCCCTGGAATGGCACACTGAGTATAACCTACACAAATCTACAATAACAATACATATAAATATAATACAAAGGTCCTTAAGCGCTTCAACTAGGGATTCCCAGGTATCTATGACTATGGTACCTTTAAAGGGAACCTGTCACCCCCCCCCAGGCATTTTTAAGTAAAAGAGCCACCTTGTGAAGCACTAATGCTGCATTCTGTCAAGGTGGCTCTTTTATCTAGCGTCCCTTCCACAGCAGAAATAATCGTTTATAAAATTGGTCAGACGTACCAGAATTTTGACCGGGGGGGGCAGGTCTTTCCCCCTCTGACACCGACGCCTCACATCCATCATTCATTTCATCCTTATGTCTTTGCTCCACCTCCTCTGTGTTCAATTTGAAATGCTGGTGCCTGCCCTGTAATATATTTTCTTGGGCATGTGCAGTCAGTGCAGCCCATTCTCACATCACTTCAAGGCCTGGCTATCCGAATAAGATCCAGTGGGTCACAAAACGAGACTGAGGCAGAAATCCCAAAAGAGTCTTTACTCAAACAGCAGATAAAGTAGAACTCAGTATATCGAAGAAACAAATTGAATACCCTTATACAGTACACTCACTCAGCTGGAGCTGAAATCAATATGCCAATCTAAGGTTCCTTGAAGAGTGTATTACACAGGGATTGATTTAAAATTACCTATCAGAAAGGTCAATTCAGGTACTCAGAGAACAGGTGTAAATTAAATGTAGTGACATCAAGGGACCCCCTGGAATGGCACACTGAGTATATAGCCTACACAAATCTACAATAACAATACATATAAATATAATAAAAAGGTCCTTAAGCGCTTCAACTAGGGATACCTGGATATCTATGACTATGGTACCTGTCAAACTGTCACGCTCGCGCTTTGGCAGGTTGGCACGAGCCAGGGGGTTGTGGCGCCACTGAGCCACAAACCAGACTACCCTGTAAGGGGCGTGACTACGACAGCTACCTCCGTTTTCGCTGGAGCCTCTGATGGTGAGGTCAGGCTTATGCGGCAGGTAGCTGCCAGGTGCCACTCCATGGTGGTGTCTGGCTGTTGCTGCTGATCCCACTCGGGGACAAGACACTTGGACAGGTGCGACTGACAGGATGGCAGGTAGGCACGGCAGGCATGGCTGAGACACAGGGCAGGCAGTCACAGCTGAGACACAGGGCAGGCAGTCACGGCTGAGACAAACGGCAGGCAGGCACGGCTGAGACACAAAGCAGGCAGGCACGGCTGAGACACAGGGCATTAAGGCACAGCTGAGACAGGGCAAGCCGGTACAGCTGAGACACAGGGCAAGCAGGAATGGCTGAGACACTGGGCAGGTGTGGTGTGTGAAGGAACAGGTAGAGACCTGTTCACACAGCAGGTGCAGGTACTGGAGCAGGCTGGAAGGAGAGGAGTATGACGGGACAGGTTTGGACCTGTTCACACAGGAGGTGCAGGTACGGGTACTGATAGGAAGGAGTGGAGTAAGATGGTGCTGGTACAGAGCAGCCAGAGCTTTGCAGGGTGCAGAGCAGGCAGAGCTTGCAAGGGTGCAGAGCAGTCAGAGCTTGCAAGGGTGCCGAGCAGTCAGAGCTTGCAAGGGTGCCGAGCAGGCAGAGCTTGCAAGGGGGCAGAGCACAGCCAGGGAGGACACAAGGAAAGATACAGCAAGGAAAGAAGCCAGAAACAAGAAGACAGAGACAAAGGTAGGACAGAGTTCAGACAGGGAAACAGTACGAGACAAGGTACAGGGACCGAAGTATACTCAGATACAAAGCAAGGCTTAGACCAAGACAAGGCAAGGAGTAATAGCACAGGGACCAGGACATTCTGCCTCCTGGAGGGCGGACAGAGAGGTACTAGGCAAAGCTAGGAGTAAAGCCTGCAGAGAAGGCGAGACATAGGACAAAGCCTGGCTTACTCAGCAGCAAGAAACTAACCAAGCTAACACATTGCGCAGGCAGAGTCCATTGGGAGCAGCTGCCCTAAATACTAGAGTGTTATGAATGAGTCACCAAGGTGGATGGCAGGAACAGGCTAAGCCACCAGAAAACCAGAGAGGTTGGTAACTAAGCTGATTGCAGACCCCTGATCCTATCCACACAATTAGCAGTAGCCGTGGAGCATACCTACGATGCCCTAGACGCAGCCGGAGCTCTAACTAAGCCTAAAGCAAGAAAGGTGAAATCTAAACTTCCCCGGAGCAGACCCCAAAAGGAATAGATAGCCCCCAAACATATATTGTCGGTGAGATAAGATGAAACACAAACGCAGGCAGAAAAATAGACTGAGCAAACGATGGGGCCCAAACTAACTAGCCAGGACAGGAAAGGAAAGACACCGTCTGCAATCACGCAAAAACCCTGAAAAATCCAATACGTCTGATGTACAAAAAAAACACTGAAGTCACACGACTTCGCCCCCACTATATCAGCACTTCAGTATGAACTGGAAGCAAAGCAAAGGAGACCAATATAACAGGGGACTGAACAAACTGACACAGGCTGTAACATATGAAGCGGTGGTCCAGCACAGCCCCCAGAAGACCAAGCTGAATCCGAACAACAAGCAGAGAGAGACAAAACCAATTCAGATGCAAAGGATTAGCAAATTAACCACTTAGCTGAACAATGCAGGATCAGGGCAGGAGACATCAGACCTCTGAATGCACAGAAAAGCAATCACCAGCAGGGATTGCAGGAAGTCTGCAGACTTAAATACTCCAATCAGTAACCCCAGATCTCCAATCGTCATCATCATCATCATCATCAGGTGGCAGACCTCTGTCAATCTGGCCAGCTCCACTACCTCCAGTAACCACCGGAGGGAGCAGGGGGAACTTCGGCTCAGAAGTCTGAGCCAGGGAATTCACAACACTAGAGGACTCTTACTAGCCAGAGGTAAGTGTTAACACTAGGCAGTTAGGTCAGGGACCCATTCGATGAGATCACCTTGACGTTGGTGAATGGGCTCACATTTTTTGTCCAAATTTTGTGCTAAGCATCTCATGTGTTTTTCCTAAATTTCAAAAGCCATTACGCTATTCACACTTCATGTATTTCACATTGACATGCATTAACGCAATTGAGTGCAACCATTTCCTCATTTTGATATGTAAGTTGTTTTTTTGGTATGCACTTGTTCAGACTAGTTCTTGATGTGCCGTCAGTTTTCTGTTATTTGGAAAAATAAAAAAGTTATGGCTCTGGGAAGAAGGGGAGTGAAAAACGAAAATGCAAAACCAAAAAAAGCTCTGGTCATTAATGGGTTAAGGTGTTGTTACGTTTCCAATTGAATGCACATTTGATGGTATTATTAAAGGTAATGTTGAGAAATAGTGGGACACGGTCTGAGTAAAATATAGTGTCATAGGCAACTTTCTTGACCTGACTTATTAGATGATGTGGTATAAATAAATAATCTATTCTTGAGTATTTTTTGAGTACTGTAGAGAAGAAAAAATATATATTTTTTGAGGGATGTGTAATTCTCCAAGCGTCTATCAAAAGAAGATCTGATAGCGACTTTTTAATATATCCGATTGTCTTTTGTGGTATAGATGAGTGTCCATTGGAGGTATCTAAAGGAGGATGTAAAGGTATATTGAGGTCTCCTCTGATGCTAGTCACTTCTCACGGCCAAGCAGTGAGTCAGAGTGGTCAAGGAGTCCAAGGTCAGAAGCCAGCAAGGTACCTCATAGACAGAAGGAAGAGACAAAAGCGTAGTCAGGTAACGTTCCGAGGTCAGAGTACCGGGAGGATAACGGATCAGAGCTGAAAGGGTCAAACAGGTGGATGTTCAGATCGAAGTCAAAGGTCAGGCAACAGATCAAGCATACAGAACTCAAGGTACAGGAAAGCACAGCACAAACCTCACAAGATGAATGTACGTCTGGCAGTGTTCTGGGAAACTCAGCACAGTTAAGCATGGCCATTATTTGGAATAATGAACACATGGGACAGCTGACGCCTCACAGTCTCAAATTGGATAGTCGAGTTGTCAATCAACACACTGACTGCTCAGCACGCCCTTGTACCAGATAGGATAGCCAAGCTGTCAAAGTACTGACAGCTTCAGCACACCCCTATACCAGACTGGACGGCCGAGATGTCTGTAACCGCATCCCAGACACATTGAGGGGTGGAACCATGACAGCCTCCCAGAATTAGAGTACCTTCAGCGAACTGGTTTAGAATTTTGAATATTTTTTAAAAATTTTGGTAGCATAGCTGGCTTTGTGGTATATTTCTTCTTTAACTTTAAAGCTGGGTAAGCAGCAAAATACATCCCTGGGATTGTCTGGGTTTATGTTTCTTGGCCTATATACTCTATGCACTCTTTCCAGACCTATGATGTTTGTGTCTTCTTTTTCCAGTAAGTCATTAAATATTCTGGTGAGAGTTGCAGGTATATCTTTAACTGGGATTTTTTCTGTGAGTCCTCTAATTCTTAGGTTATTTCTCCTTGACCTGTTTTCAAGGTCATCTATATGGATTTTTTGAGCGAAGCTTTCCTTTTGTTTATCGACTAGGATTTCTGTGACCCATTCCAAGTGTGCAGATATTTCATCACAAGTATTTTCCAAAGGTTGTAGTCTTGTATGTACCTACTTAACATCATTTTTGAGATCGGCTATTTCTTCTTTAATAGTTTAGGTGGTCTTTGAAGAGCTTTCTTATGCAGTCCTTGGTAGCTAGAGCGGCTATGTAGTCTTTAATGTTTGTTTCTTCATACATAGGGTCCTCTTCTTCATCACTGTCAGACCATTGAGCAAGAGAAGAGGAGCTTTGTTTATGTGATTGTGAGACATTGTTTGATTTGCTGGTTTGCATATCAAGAGATAATTGTTTTCTAGATTTTTCTCTTTCCTGACTTTTTTTGAGTTTTTGTAGTTTTGGCTGTCTGTTCCGCTTGTGGTTTGATAGGTTTACCCATTATTAAATCTGGTCTGGATATAACTTAATTAGGGGAGATTAACAAAATCAAGTCATTTCGTTGGAGTCAGCGGCTGATTAAATAAGTTATTCTTTAGTACATTGAATAAACTTTTTTTCCCCCCTTTAAAGTACTGCAGTCAAACAACTTGGAATTATCTGTTCATTGAGTTTGTCTAAGAATATTGTTGCTGAAAGAATGTAGTAATCCTTTATTTAAGAGAAATACAGGGTGGGCCATTTATATGGATACACCCAAATAAAATGGGAATGGTTGGTGATATCAACTTCCTGTTTGTGGCACATTAGTATGTGGGAGGGAGAAAACTTATCAAGATGGATAGTGGCCATGGCAGCCGTTTTGAAGTCGGCCATTTTGGATCCAACTTTATTTTTGTCAATGGGTCATGTGACACATCAAACTTATTGAGAATTTCCCAAGAAAAACAATGGTGTGCTTGATTTTAATGTAACTTTATTCTTTCATGAGTTATTTACATATTTCTCTTTGTTTACAGCCACTGATATGTCGCAGAGGTTATCACGTGAGGAGCCGATAGAAATTGTGTTGCTGTCTGGGGAATGCAGTACCCTGGACATTGCAGCAGATTCCAATGCAAGTCACCGTACGCATCATTCCCACTTTATTTATTTAGGTGTATCCATATAGATGGCCCACCCAAAAAAGTTTGCCTCATCACTGAACATAATGTTCTGTGTAAACTGAGGGTCCTGTTCTGATTTTTGTTTTGCCCATTCTGCAAATTCAGCTCACCGATCTGGGTGACCAACCATTCCCATTTTATTTATGTGTATCCATATAAATGGCCCACCCTGTATATTTCAAGAATAGTTGCACTTGTAGTACAAAAAGCAGTCAGTAGATGGCAGCAGAGTTCTACCCTCTTTCTTTCCACTTTTCCTACAATAGTGATGAAATTATATGGTGTTTGAGGAAATTTCAAGCCCTCGTGGCTTAACAGAAAAAGAATAAGAGAAAAATTATATAGGAGAATCCACGGATTTAAGAGAGGCCAAAAATATTGTCCAAAGTGGGTTGTTTATTACCTCTCTATACAGTATTCTCTTTTTCCCTTTGGGTGTATACAAGATAGATTTCCTTTTATCCTTTTACTTTATCCCTCATTTTCCTCCTCCTTCCTCCTGTCTCCTCTAAGGTCTCTTTCACACATCAGTTTTTTGCCATCAGTCACAATCCGTCGTTTTGTGAAAAAAACGGATCCAGCGACATGTTGCTGGATCTGTTTTTTTCTCATAGGCTTGTATTAGAGACAGATTGCAAAGGATGGGCACACATTTCATCCGTCGTTCGACGGATCCGTCGGAAATTCTTTGTCCGTTGGCCGGAGACAACGGACATAGGAACGTTTTTTGTCTACGTCGAAAAGTCGGACAGCGACGGATCCAGCTCCATCTGTTGTTGGCTATAATGGAAGCCTATGGGCGCAGGATCCGTCACTGTCCGTCAAAAGATGGAATCCGGTGACGGACTCCGTTTTGTAAAACTGAGCATGCCCGGAATAATTTATATTCCTTTAATTTAACCCCTGCAGCCATTCTGGCACATAAAATCTCTCTCTCCTTCAGGAGCTCATGCTAAACACGTCTTCTCCTCAGAGCAGCCAGGCCATGCCCCCAATCTTTCCTTTTTTTAACCACTTTTATTTTGGTTTTAGTGTACCATAAATAAACTAAGGGGTCTTACCTTTACAGACAACGCCATAGCCTCCAAATTCTTTCTGCTGGCTGTATATTATTCATCCCTGACCCATCCAATGATCCAGATAGCAGTGGCAGCAGCTGCACATTGCTGTGCTTGCTTGCATACCTCACAATTTCTCATATTTTATTCATGAGATTAACCTCCATACCTCATACAATACTACCTATGGGAGCGCCCAGGGTCTCTTAGATTTATTATTAGTGTTATCCCTTGTGCCCTAGTCCCAAATTTGTCAAGGTGCCCATTGTTCTCCATTTACACACCTGCTCGGGTTGAGAGCTGCGTAGCTAGAGCTCTGGATTGAGTTGTAGCTATACTTGCTTTCAGTTATTTGTAGGGATGAGCGAGTATACTTTTTAGGATTCGGTACTCCGTGAGTAATGCGGTATTCGCGGTACTCGAATCCTGGCGAGTATTTCACTACTCGCCTTGCAATATTCGGCACAGCCCGCATAGTCCCCGCACAGCCCAGCACGGTCCCGCACAGTCCCCGCACAGCCCAGCACAGGCCCCGCACAGCCCAGCACAGTCCCCGCACAGCCCAGCACAGGCCCCGCACAGCCCAGCACAGTCCCCGCACAGTCCCTGCACAGGCCAGCACAGTCCCGCACAGGCCAGCACAGTCCCACAAAGCCCGGCATAGTCCCCGCACAGTACCTGCAAAGCCCAGCACAGTCCCACGCAGCCCAGCACAGTCCCGTACAGGCCAGCACAGTCCCACACAGCCCAGGCATAGTCCCAGCACAGTACCTGGAAAGCCCAGCACAGTCCCGCACAGGTCAGCACACTCCCGCACAGGCCAGCACAGTCCCACACAGCCCGGCATAGTCCCTGCACAGTACCTGCAAAGCCCAGAACAGTCCCGCACAACCCAGCACAGTCCCGCACAGCACAGCATAGTCCCCGTACAGGCAAACATAGTCCCACACAGCCCGGCATAGTCCCTGCACAGTACCTGCAAAGTCCAGCACAGTCCCACACAGGCCAGCACAGTCCCACACAGCACAGCATAGTCCCCGCACAGTACCTGCAAAGCCTAGCACAGTCCCGCACAGCCCGGCACAGTCTTCGCACAGGCCAGCACAGTCCCGCAGAGCCCGGCACAGTCTTCGCACAGGCCAGCACAGTCCGGCACAGTCTTCGCACAGGCCAGCACAGTCCGGCACAGTCTTCGCACAGTCCCCGCCCAGCCCAGCACACACACACAGCCCGTTACTCGCATTTCCCATAGACTTACATTGGACTCGTTATCAGTACCCGAGTATTAGGAGGTACTCGTAATGAGTACAGCGAGTCCGAATACTTCACAACTTGCTCATCCCTAGTTATTTGAAATGTCTGCATCCTGATGTCCATACAAGATGCTTTTCAAGACAACCTGTCACTTGCTCAAAAAAGTGTGTCAAATACCTTGTAAAAAGACAAACGCACATTCATTTGAAATATATTACAGTTTTGACAGGGTCACAGGCACGGTATGTGAGGGGATATACAGTAAGTGTCTCAAAGATTGCTTTTTTCTGTGATTTGAAACCCATAAGTTTCTCTCAAGTGTTAGAGAGTCAGGGCCTACCCTGTAGAAGTTTATACTATTGTTTGCTTGAACATGTTTGCCATATTATGTCTTGAATTTACGTATTTGTGCATTATGTGTAGGCTGTATATATGTGTTTATTGCCATATTATTATAAGTAAGTAAGGGACGGTGTAGTTAGTAAGAAAGGACACAAGATGTGGGCGCTGAGCACACTTGAGAATAGAGCACAATTGTAGTTCACTTCAGGGTTAAATGTAGGAGTGGCAGCTGGAAACTAGTGAGACATTTCCAGATTAGAGCCAGTCGGGGGGTGGACCCCTGTGTTACTCGGACGCCTCTGTTCCTGAGCTGTGGAGCTGCCACAAAAAGTATGACGTGAATCCCAGGGCATCCGGAGTAGATGTGGGAGAATTGTGCAGAGCAGAGAATAAGTGTATGGTACCTGCAGCAGAGAAGAAGCCAGTGGATGAGACACTGGGGAGATGTCAGCCTGAGTCTGAGAGCTGATGAAATAGAGAAGCCAGTGGATGAGTCACTGTGTAAGCATCAGCCAGAGTCAGGGAGCTGATGAAGTAGTCGAGTGGGCCATCAGCGAGTGCACAGACAGGATAACCAAAAGGGGGTGGACAACCTAGTAGACGAGTATCTTTGTGGGCTGAAGTCGGTCACAGGGAGAGGGGTCAAAGAGCCTTTTTCACCGGGCTCCTCATTCCGCTGTCACTTTGTGGTCCATTCTGGTGTAGCTGAAGAAGCTAAGTGATGCTGTAGAACATGTATTGCTGGTACCGTGTTGAGTGTGAAAATGGTGTATTGGAAGTTCTGTGTCCAGAAGATAATAAAGCTGAACTGTTTGAAATTATTCTGGGCTCTGCCTCCCATCCTTTGATTCCCAGGGAAGAAGCAGCTGCCAGCACAGTAAGTACCGAACCTGCTGAAGTGTCTATCCCCCGACGATGGTTTTACACAAGCATGCTATTTGCTGAAGGGGTTAACCAGCCATAGTAAAGGACTGGGTTTTTGTGTGTAGGTGAGAGATCTGCAGGACACCTACTCACCATATCTCCACCTCAAAGGTGTGGCTGGGGAGTTAAATGTGCAGACTCCGTTTTTTTTCTCTCTGTGTCGTGTGTTTGGAGAGGAAAGTCTCTAGACAGTAGCTCAAGTGTGAACTGAGGACTTTCAATGTTCCCTGCAGGTGAATCTCATAGAAAAAAGGACTCTATTGGACTTCATCTTTTTGTTTTACCATTAGGCCAGAAAGGCCATGCTCATTTTGTTCAACCCTGCTACGGTTTATACTATGCTTCTTAGCTGACTTAGGCTGGTTTCACATTTCCGGTTGAGTCCACAGCGTTTGATGCGCATATATCCGCATGCGTCCTGCGTACCTATCTTTAACATGGGGTACGCAGGGACATGCGTTTGTATGCGTTCGGGTGCGTTTGTGTACTGTTGCGTCATTTCGCGGTATGCAGTGGGGTGCGGTGAACGCATCGTGTTGCAATTTTTGTGTTGTCAATATCCACAGTCATCCGCATGCCTCTAAGTAGCAGAGCCGATCGGGCTGTGGCAGCTTCTAGTCTCCCATGGAAACTATTGAAGCATGCCAAAAGTAAAAAAAAATGTGTTTAAAAAAATAAAAAGAATTAAAAATATAAAAGTTCAAATCACCCCCTTTCACCCCATTCAAAATAAAACAATAAAAAAATCAAACATACACATATTTGGTATCGCCGTGTTCAGAATAGCCCAATCTATCAATAAAAAAAGGATTTACCTGATCGCTAAACGGCGTAGCGAGAAAAAAGTCAAAACACCAGAATTACGTATTTTTGGTCGCCGCAACATTGCATTAAAATGCAATAATGGGCGATCAAAAGATCGTATCTGCACCAAAATTGTATCATTAAAATCGTCAGCTCGGCACACAACAAATAAGCTCTCACCTAACCCGAGATCATGAAAAATGGAGATGCTATGGGTATCGGAAAATGACACAATTTTTTCGACAAAGTTTGGAAATTTTTTCACCACTTAGATAAAAAAGAACCTAGACAGTTCTGGTGTCTATGAACTCGTAGTGACCTGGAGAATCATAATGGCAGGTCAGTATTAGCATTTAGTGAACCTAGTAAAAAAGCCAAATATGAAACAAGCGTGGGATTGCACTTTTTTTTTTTTTGCAATTTCACCGCACTTTTTTTGCTGTTTTCTAGTACACGACAAGGTAAAACCAATGGTGTTGTTCAAAAGTACAACTCGTCCTGCAAAAAAACAAGCCCTCCATGGCCATATTGATGGAAAGATAAAAAAGTTATGGCTCTGCAAGAAGGGTAGCAAAAACTAAAATGGAAAAACGAAAAAAGCTCTGGTCATGAAGGGGTTACGATCGCTCCACAGGTAATCAATGGGAATTAGTTCTGGGCTCATTGCTCGCCACTTCAAAACTCTCCAGTGTTTTGTTTACTTCCATTTCTGGTTGCTTCTTAAAGTAGGTTTGGGATAATTGTCCTGCTAGAAAATGCATGACCTAGGAATCAAACCCAGCTGTTGTGAATTCTCTTTCTGGCTTCCCTCTGGTTATTACTGAAGGTAGTGGAGCTGGTCAGATTGACAGAGGGGTTGTGAGTTCTCTTTCTGGGCTCCCTCTGGTGGTTACAGGAGGAAGTGGAGCTGATTTGATTGACAAAGGCTTGCCACCTGATAATGAGGATGACGATTGGAGATATGGGGTTTCAGATTGAGATTTAAGACAGCTGACTCCCTCTATCACTGCTGATGATTTTCTTCCTGTTCCTTCGGAGGTCTGCTGCCACTCTGGGTTCCAGCACCGTCAGCTGGCTCTCGGTAGTTCCATTGACTCTTGTAGCTAATGCTACCCATCTGGGTTCCAGCACCGTCAGCTGTTTCTCGGAAGTGTCTTTGGCACGGGCACTCCCTCCTGCCCAGCCTAGTTCCAGCATGCCTGCTGTTTCCGGGTAGTGTCAACGTCACTTTGACACCAATACGTTGTCCTGTCGTGTTGCGGTCGGGTTAGCTGAGGCTATGGTGCCTGCAGTTTCGGTGCTTCCTATGTGGGCTGCGGGTTCTGGTAATAAAAGCTGGTTCTGTAGTGCCAATAGGACAAGCACCCCCTGTAGGACTGTAGGTTTCGGTAACTGCGGCCAACTCACGGCCTTGCAATTTTGCTTTTTTCCTGGGTACCTTCTGCCACCCATCTGGGTTCCAGCACCGTCAGCTGGTTCTCGGCAGTGCCTTTGGCCTAGGTGCCTCCTTCTTGGTATCCGAGTTCCATCAACGTCTGCTGGTCCTTGGTAATGCTTTGTAGCACAAGTACCTCCTGCTTAGTAACCATGTTCCAGCACCTTCAGCTGGTCCACGGTTGTGCCATTGGCTGTTGTTCCTTCTGCTGCCACTCTGGGTTCCAGCATCGCCAGCTGGTTCTCGGTAGTTCCATTGACTGTTGTAGCTAATGCTACCCATCCGGGTTCCAGCACCGTCAGCTGGTTCTCGGAAGTGTCTTTGGCACGGGACTCCCTCCTGCCCAGCCTGGTTCCAGCACGCCTGCTGTTTCCGGGTAGTGTCAACGTCACTTTGCCACCAATACATTGTCCCGGCGTGTTGCGGTCGGGTTAGCTGAGTCTATGGTGCCTGCAGTTTCGGTGCTTCCTATGTGGGCTGCTGGTTCTGGTAATAAATGCTGGTTCCGTAGTGCCAATAGGACAAGCACCCCCTGTAGGACTGTGGGTTTCGGTAACTGCGGCCGGCTCACGGCCTTGCAACTTTATTTTTTTCCTGGGTACCTTCTGCTACCCGTCCGGGTTCCAGCACCATCAGCTGGTTCTCGGCAGTGCCTTTGGCCTAGGTGCCTCCTTCTTGGTATCCGAGTTCCAGCAACGTCTGCTAGTCCTTCGTAGTGCTTTGTAGCATAGGTACCTCCTGCTTAGTAACCGTGTTACAGCACCGTCAGCTGGTCCACAGTTGTGCCATTGGCTCCTGTTCCTTCTGCTGCCCCTCCGGGTTCCAGCACCATCAGCTCGTCCTCGCTAGTTCCATTTGCTATTGTTCCTTCTGCTACCCATCCGGGTTCCAGCACCATCAGCTGGTTCTCGGCAGAGCCTTTGGCCTAGGTGCCTCCTTCTTGGTATCCGAGTTCCAGCAACGTCTGCTGGTCCTTGGTAGTGCTTTGTAGCACAGGTACCTCCTGCTTAGTAACCGTGTTCCAGCACCGTCAGCTGGTCCACAGTTGTGCCATTGGCTCTTGTTCCTTCTGCTGCCCCTCCGGGTTCCAGCACCATCAGCTGGTCCTCGCTAGTTCCATTTGCTATTGTTTCTTCTGCTACCCATCCGGGTTCCAGCACCGTCAGCTGGTTCTCTGCAGTTCCTCAGCCTTCTTATACCTTCTGCTACTTTTCCAAGTTCAAGCTTGTGGAAATGGTTTTTGATTCTCACTCTGGATCTCCCTGACAATGACCCTGAATACGACGACCCTGAAGACCACACAGAAGAATACCTAAAAGATGACCCTGAAGAAGATGACCAAGAGGACAAAGAACATGAAGACAACCACCAAGATGCAGAACAACAAGAGACAGAAGAACAAGAAGCATAAAAACCAAAAGCAGAAGAACATTAAGCATAAGACTAAAAATCTGAGCAAATGATATTATCTAATTTATAAGCAGAAGAAGACTAAGCAGTATATGGGGGTGAGTCCGTTCCTCCTCGTGGTGCCCCTGGAAAAGGCCTGCTGCTGCAGGCCCAACTGAACGCTTACAAATCCTGTTGTAAATCTTTTGTGACAGGCTGAATGGAAGGTGTAATCTTCAAACTTCTATAGATTACAACTACAGGAATGCCTGACACAAATAAGAATATGATGAAGAAGAATAGGAAGTAGATGAAGAAGTAGAATATGAAGAAGAATAATAGTTGAATAAGAAGAATAAGAAGAATGCAAAAAAAAAAAAAAATAGGAAGAAGGTGAAGAAGAAGATGAATAAGGTGAAGAAGTTGATGAAAAAGATGCTGCTGAGGATGATAAAGGAGAAAGTGTGGGAGAAGTGAAAAAGAAGGTGAAGAGCATGGAAGTAGTGAAACATACATATCTGACGTATTACTCCCTTCAGAGGAGAGCACAAACAGGCTCTAACCAGAGTAGAAAGAGAAGTGGGAGGCCCCACTGCATAACTGAGCAACAAGACAAGTACATTAGAGTCTGTAGTTTGAGAGATCGACACCTCACAGGTCCTCAACTGGCAGCTTCATTAAATAGTACACGCAAAAAGCCAGTGTTAACGTCTTCAGTGAAGAGGCGATTCCGGGATGCTGGCCTTCAGGGCAGAGTGGCAAAGAAAAAGCCATATCTGAGAGTGGCTAATAAAAGGAAAAGAATAATATGGGCAAAAGAACTCAGATATTGGACAGAGGAAGTGTTATGGACAGACAAATCCAATTTTGAGGTGTTTGGATCACACAGAACATTTGTGAGACGCAGAACAACTGAAAAGATGCTGGAAGAGTGCCTGACGCCATCTGTCAAGCATGGTGGAGGTAATGTGATGGTCTGGGGTTGCTTTGGTGCTGGTAAAGTGGAAGATTTATACAAGGTAAAAGGGATTTTGAATAAGGAAGGCTATCACTCCATTTTGCAATGCCATACCCTGTGGACAGCGCTTCATTGGAGCCAATTTCATCCTACAACAGGACAATGACCCAAAGCACACCTCCAAATTATGCAAGACCTATTTAGGGAAGATGCAGGCAGCTGGTATTCTATCTGTAATGGAGTGGCCAGCACAGTCACCAGATCTCAACAACATTGAACTGTTGTGGGAGCAGCTTGACCGTATGGTAAGCAAAAAGTGCCCATCAAGCCAAACCAACTTGTGGGAGGTGCTTATGGAAGCATGGGGTGAAATATCTCCAGATTACCTCAGCAAATTAACTGCTAGAATGCCAAAGATCTGCAATGCTGTAATTGCTGCAAAGGGAGCATTCTTTGACGAAAGCAAAGTTCGAAGGAGAAAATTATTATTTCAAATAAAAATCTTTTTTTCGAACCTTGTCAATGTCTGGACTAGATTTTAAATTCATTTGGCAACTCATTTGATTAATAAAAGTATGAGTTTTCATGGAAAACACAAAATTGTCTGAGTGACCCCAAAATTTGGAACAGTAGTGTAGATGCAGCAGTGCTCAGGAGGGCTGCAAGAGACAAATTCAGCGAGTCAGCATGTCACAAAGACAATCAGCACGATGACCCCAGTGAGTTAGGCAGTGTTGAGGAGGCATGCATGCTACTGCCGTGACAGTACCCCCTTTTTTGTCAAACCAACAGAGACTCTTATCAAGAATGGCACGGCACTGGCGCAGATGTTTTCCGCAGAATCCCCAGAACTCTCTTCAGAGCCAAAGTTCTTCACTTCAAACAAATCCGAGGGAACCACAGGGACAGGAGGAACCGACAGAAGCAGAAGGGACCCATGAGGCTTGTTTTTGGTTGACTTGCATATATCCACATGGCTGACCAGCTTGGATTTGTTTCCCCCCGTAAACACCTCTTCTCCTCCTGGCTGAAAGAACAAAGGTTTTGCCCGGGGGAATGTCCTTCTGAAGAACAGGAGTCGATTCCTCCATGCTAGATAACTGGCAAGGTGCTGGAGGGGAGATGTGTTTTGCTGAGGCTAATGGTTTTAGTGATTTAAAAACCCAGCAGATTAGCAGATTTTCCTTCAGCACACTAAGGCCTCCGTCACACATAGCGACGCACCAGCGATCCCGACAACGATATGACCTTGTCAGGATTGCTGGTGTGTCGCTACATGATCGCTGGTGAGCTGTCACACAGGCAGATCTCAGCAGCGATCAGGACAGCGATGAAGCGGGTAACAAGCGCGCACGTCGCTTAGTTACCCGCTGTGTACCTTAGATACCAGCGCGCTGGTGCAGCGAGCTGGTAACCAAGGTAAACAGCGGGTTTCAAAGCGCCACGCAGTGCTTAGAAACCCGCTGTTTACCTTGGTTACCAGCTCCCTGCACCAGCACGCTGGTATCTAAGGTACACAGCAGGTTTCTAAGCGCCGCGCGGCGCTTAGAAACCCGCGGTTTACCTTGGATACCAGCTCCAGCTCGCTGATCGCTGGTCTCCCGCCTGCCACAAGCAGTGATGTGTGCTGGCCAGTGGGAGACCAATGATCCAAAAAATGTCCAGGTCTTTCCAGAATGATTATCCATTCCCGGCAGGGGGGCCGGTCGCTGATACCTGTCACACACAGTGAGATCGCTGTTGCATCACAGAACTTGTGACTCAGCAGCGATCTCGCTAGCGATCTCGCTC